>NC_033633.1:65256-365256 GCF_001540865.1 Ananas comosus | reverse complement strand
ATAATAATCGTACATCTATCGGAAAGCCTCTCAGACTACAAAGTAGAGATGGATAAAACTGTAATAAAAGCATCGAGGTATATATTGGGGATCTGAAGAGTGAAAGAGGTGGGGGGGGTCAGCGAGTGAAGGCGTAGAGGACGATGGCGGTGTAGACGAGCATGGCGGCGGGGACGAGGGTGACGAGCGGGGCGACGGCGGCGCCGATCCTGCCGAGCTTGATCTGGACGAGGTTGACGAGCGCCAGCATGAGGAAGCCGCACCCGAACACCGAGCCCGCGGCGCACGCGATGATGCCGCCGCGCAGCGCCGCGCGGTCGACCCGCGCGGCGCCCGCGTGGCGGCTGCGGCGGCGGGGGTGGTGGGCGCGGATGGCCTGCTTGAGGCAGAGGGCGACGAGGCTGGAGAAGAGGAAGCAGGCGAAGGCGAGGACGTGGAAGGAGACGAGGTCGGACTCGAGCTTCCCGAAGTCGACGTCGCAGGGGGCGGCGCCCGGGGTGGCCCCGGCCGAGGGGTTCCACGCCAGCCCCACGAACGCCGCCAGGGTGAAGAGCGAGTTCACGTTGACGACGCCGTCCAGCGCCGTTATGTGGATGCTCGTGCCTCCTCCTCCGCCGTTTTCAAGGGTTTGGTGGTGGTCGTCGTCGCCTTCGTCCATGGATCTGATCTGGTGTGGGGAAGGAGATCAGATGCCGAAGATCGAAAACGGGGGTGGGTAGGGGTGCTGTTGCCTTGTTGGTGGTCGGTGGAGTATTATTTTGGAGCTTCTCTTGTTTCTGGGGGGGGTTTGTCACGACTCGCGAGGGATAGTCCCTCCTCCCTATTAGGGGCTGTTACTGCAGTTGCAAATACATGCAGTCTCAATTTCTTCATTTGGTTTAGTGTAGTTGAGTTCAACTGCTGCAGTTTCAACTACACAAGAAGGTTCAAATGCTGTAGTTGAAACTACATCTAAATTGGTCGTAGTTTCAACTGCAGCAGTTGGTGAGGGATAGGATCACCCACAAATTAACAATAATAAATAAATAAATAAATAGCTAAATAAATAAATAATATATGTATATAGGTAAATAAAAATATTTGTAAATAAACTCATACTAATAAAATTTTTTAGACAATACAAGTTTTGTGCAAAAAATTAAATTTTTTAAATTTATTTTATTTAAAATATAAATATAGTTTTTTAAAAAAATTTTTATAGGATGTGATCGTGAATGTTAATTTAATAAGTTTTAATTAATTATAATTATTAAATTTGATAAAAAAAATGAGAGAATCGTTTAAATTTTAAAGTTTGATTTACATATTAAAATTAAATAAATTAAAAATTTTAAATGTGTCGATTAATAAGTTGAAGAATGTTATATATATCTACTTATTTATTTATAAATAGTAAATTTAAATGATTAATAAACTTATATAATTATTTTATGTTTAGTGAAGGTAATCTCACTACTCTATCTGAAAAGGTGACAAAATTTACAAATACAACTATCAGCTTCATATTACCAAACAGAAGAAATGTAACTGCAGCAATTGCAACTGCGTAAAATCAAACAGACTAGGTTTAGTTACAACTGCAGCATTTGCAACTGCATGTATTTCCAACTACACTGTTTCTGCAACTACATCCAACCAAACAGTCCCTTAGTAAAGTTGGAGAGGGCTAAGGAGAGAGAGGGGTATCATCGATCGTACGGCGCTGGCGCGTGCGGAGAAGCGTGTGATCCTCCCTCCACCGTCGTTTGATTGAATCGTGTTTCCGTAGCGTGAACTCTCATATCCACCGTGAGCTGCAACCTACAACATGCTCCGTTTACGGAACGTGTCCGACACTCCACATGCACTCTTGTTCAACACTTTACCTGCGTACAGACTAGAGATAACGAAAGGGCTTTCGATTTGTACTAGACGTAGAATTAAAAGTTGCATATCTAAACTTCATATCGATTACTATTAATTTTTTTTATTATTACAAGGCTTTAATGGGGCAAAAATTGTATAGCCATCCTCCCCAAACTAAAAAGTTTGGGGTGTATGCGGATGGGCACCGTGTGGCAAGCGCGCCCATCCTCGCCCTCCTCTCCCCTCCACCATCTCTCTCTCTCTCTCTCTAAAAACAGAGCTCACAATTTATTTTATTTTTTTTTGGGGTTCCCGAGGGTTGCGACCGTGCAGTGCCCATCGGCATCATCCCAAACAATTGCCAAACAACTTGTTTGGGTAATTGTTTGGGGACAATGCCCAGAAAATTTTTGCACGCTAGTTCTTGATTTGTTAAACTCTTCCACCGAAATACAAGTAATTGCTCTGCACTTTTATGAAACCAGAGAAGGAAAATCCCCCAAATCCTAAACACAACAATCCACAATTTGTTTAACATGGAAAATATGGCCAGAACAAGTACAGCCTAACAAAATTGCTAGTCACAGCCCATTTTCCATCACAATCCACTGTTCTTTGAATGAAACATAACAAGTGCAGCAACTACATGACCGGTCCATAAGGAATAATGGCTCCCACAGCTAACAAAACAATACTTGGTTATTGAATGTGCGTAGTTATTCTGAAATACAAACAACCTAAGTTAGGCGGAACATAAATACTAGCTATAGCAAAAATTAAACAAAGTACATGCAAGATAGAAGCCATAAAGAGCGGAAGAGAAAGAGAAAAAAGAAAAAAGGGCAACGTCATGAATAGAGCTAGTTTCGAGATAGACCAATAGATTTATTGAATCTGAAGACTATTCACAAATGAAATTTGATCATATTCAATAAATCTGATCTAATCCCTAGCAAATATGAACCAGTGTGCAACACTTCCAAAGGAAGACCAGAAACTACGGAAACAGCGAAGGTACGGACAAGAAAAACATTTAGCATCCAATGGTCCAAAATTTATTACACTTAAATATTACCACACCAAGCTGAAAAAGTCATGCATTCAGGGACCACTCTTAGCTTTCAACATCAATAGCTTCAAGTACCAGTTTTGAGTACAAAGGCAGTTTTAAAGTAAGCTCATCAAAGGATTGAAATTTCTGATGGCCGAGATCGACGGGTCTTAGTTATGCTTGACAATAGTCACAGGGCATGATGCATTTGTCAGAACATAGTTCGATACGCTGCCCAGTAAAATCCTGCAGATATATGCAAACATAGGTGAAAAAAAAATGAGTAAAAAGATCATCAGAGTAGAGTGTTTTGCTGTGAACCTTTTATTCTAGTAAAAGAATTACAACACTTCATCACATGGCCGGTGGACTTCTCCTTGATGCCCCTGCGCGCTAATAACTGGGTGTCCAACCATGCAGGGCTTGGGTATGTTACTGGTTTTGGAAGGATCTTGGAGGCAAGTTTTGATCACATTCAAAGTCACGATAGCAAATTTTTGACACTAAAATTTGCTCTAGATTTTTTAAGATGATGAACAGCAGAAAATAGCTTTTGTCTATCGAGAAAATCAACACTGTGAATGTATGGAATTTCCTATAGGTTTTATAAGAGGAAAGTTACAAGTTCCGTTGAACGATATAGGTTGACTAGGTACTGAATGATACACATGTTTTGTGGGAGTCAGATAAATAATATCAGGTAAAAATAAGGGCAATACGGCTGATTCATGAGAGTATGTGACTACTTTTTACGAGAAATTTGACATAAACACAATTCACTTTGAGTTTTTCAAGCAAAAAGAGAGAGAGAAAGAGAGGGAGAGAGACCTTACTGTTTTGTATGCTAACAGAGGAGCATATCTGAAAAGATATGCTGTGCTGTGTACAATTTCACCGAACTAAACCAGATTCCTTCAGTATATAGTGTACGCACTAGAAGTGCTCTAAGCGCAATGGATTGAAATGTAGTTAGACTGGACTGGAGGTTGATAGGAGAAAAAGAAAATGAAAGCTGAAGAAGATAATCAATTGAAATTACAAGACGAAAAAAGGGAGCACCAAGAAATTTTATGAAAGTTCACACTAACCTAGCTGAACAAGTTAGACCAAATCATTTTTTGTGAATATTGGATGCCTAATTGGATAAATCTATTGAGAGAATCCAAATTGAGAAAAACCTAAAAGAGAAGTTCAGTGGTTAATACTATACAAAAATCCCAAGGTAAATAAACTAGACAGCAATATCTTCCAATGCTTTGAGACGAAGTGAGAAAAACCTAAAACAGAGGTCCAGTGGTCAAAAACTCCACCTTAAATAAACTCGACAGCATATCCCAGAGAGAGAGAGAGAGAGAGAGAGAGAGCGAACAGTACTAAATTGCAAGCTCGCTTCTGATGAGCTGCCTGAGATATATCGCTCTTGATCTACTTGATATTCCATCAAATACTCCACAATTAAACTACCTCAACTCTTTCTACATCAGAATAGCTATGAGAAGAACTAAAAACAGGATTAATTTGACTAGGCTATATTTTATACCCTGAAAAATAACCACTCAATAAGGTAAAATTCATACTGTTAAAAACAGAAAATAAATGCAGAATCTAAACGCTTGCAGACTTGGACTTTGATAATTGAAACGAGCAGTTGCCCCCAGTCAGGAAGAAACTCTAACCGAAAAGATCATTACATAAGCTTGTTTGAGCCAAGTCAATATACAAGAACAGGATAAACATAAAAATTAACAAAGGTAGCCATAGATCTTAGTTCATGTCTCTTGAACTATTATGGTGTATCTAACAGATAAGAAATAGGCTAAAACTGTGGATCAAGGAGCCATATTAGCTAGACTAACTAATCCGTAGTATAGATCTTATAAATACAGATCCCAACAGATCATTTGTCCAGCATCATCCGCAGCAATAAACACAAGTAGAACAGCATGAGATGTCCCCTTTAAATGGGTTGATAATAATAATCATATGATTCAGCCACTTGATCATTACTACCAAGAATAATTTTCTCCGCAAAGAAAATTTTCCACCTATTTACTTTTGCTGAATTTGGTTGTTCAGTTCAAGCATTAAACACATTTTTCTTCTTGAAAGAAAAATTACTCCACTCTCCCAATAGGCCGAAAAATGTGTTTGCCTATACTCAACTTCGCCAGTCGGTAGAAAAAAAAAAAAAAGAAAGAATCCCATGTGAAAGGAGCCCTATCACTTGTGGATTGCGTTGTATTAGATAATGCCACATTACATTAGCACATGAATGGGCCCCAAACCACATATCTCCAGCTGATTAACATGGCCCATTGACAACAAATTACGAACGCGATGATTTTTTTTTTTTTTTGGGTGGTTATTTCTGATCTTCTTAACTTAAAAACTAATTTCTAACTATGCGAATCAAAAGTCATTAATGTCGAGGTACGATCAGTACGGTCAACGAAGGGGGAATGACGAAGGGGACCAACATAAATTAAGATCCACAGTTAATTAAGAGTAGAATCACAAACCTCTGGATCTGGCCGAGGCCTCTGCTCCCCAAGACGAGCGAGTCCAGCTTCATATCCTCCACCGCTTGGCACAGCCTCTCCCTCGCATCTCCCCAGTAGAGCTTCGTCACGATCGTCGCCTAACACATCCACCATTACAGAGATCAAACATTCTACTCCAAACCTTAACAAAAACGAAGCCAATGGAGCCGCGGAAACAGGGAAGGGGGTGATCGGAGCGATGGGATACCTCCTTTTGCCTCGAAGCGGTGTCGAGCATGTCGAGCACCTCCATGTCGGAGTCGAGATCGTAGTGCTTCATCAGATCCGGTTGCCGAAACTCGGTAAGCGGGATCAGAGCTGCAGATCGCGATCGGATGATGAAATGATCGGGAATGGAGAGAAAGGAGAGAGAGAGAGCTAGGGTTAGGGTGTACGGGATCCGGATTGGGCCCAGAGGGCGTGTTTGGCTTCGTCGGCCTTGTTCTGGAGGACGTGGATGAGGACGATCGTATCGCCATGATCGAGGAGGTTGTCGATCGCCCACCCCAGCGCCTTCTTGCTGCTCTTCGAGAAGTCCATCGCCACCCCGATCTTACGATCTCCTCCCATCTCCTCCTCCTCCTCCTCCTCCTCCTCTTCTTCTTCCTTCTCCTTCGTCTTCCTCCTCCTCCTCCACTCTCTCTCTCTCTCTCTCTCTCTCTCTCTCGGATGCTTCCTAAGAAAGGAGATGGGTTTGCCTTGTTGGGAAATGAAGCACCGCAATGGCGCGTTCGAGCGCGACGAAGACTACAGGGAGGAAGGGGTCATGTGGGTAATAATGCTCGTAGTTTCACGGTACTAACAAAAGCTGACATGTGGAGCCCACCTATGTCTCAAATTCTTATCTTTCACACTTATATTTAACTTCTATAATCTAAACATATTTTAATATAAAAAATATATTATTTTATTTTTCATTAAGCTCTCTACCATCTCCGATAATACAAAAGGATTAATTTGAAATAAATACTGTGAAGCGACTACAAAATGAGAATCAATTAGAATTCGAATTTGAGATTTCGGATGCCAACAACTAAATTTTTTGCCATTTGCACTAAGAAGCGTCGATAAATTCACCATTTTTTAGTATCATAATTAGCATCATAGAACAAAAATATGTGATTAAAAACCATAATCCAGAAGTTAAAACCATTATTATTTCACTCAAAAAAAATTATACTTAATTTTATATATTTCTGTTGTAATTTTTTTTCGTGCTCAATAGCTTTAAGCAATCATCAGTCTCGAAAGATACTTGAGTGTTAGTTTTGAGGTTGGAGACGTGTTTAAATTTAAAGTTTGTAACTCAAATTACAAATTTAATATAAACATGGTCGTATAATAGCATTACTCAAAAAATATATCGAGTAGAAACAATTTAGAACCAGTCTTAGCATTTTTTCTCATGCGCTTGATAATATCAAATGAATATCATATGGCGTACGTATTCTACCTAACTAAAGAGGTAATAAGAAAATAAAATAGGATAAATGGGAATCAAATTTAAGATCTTTTAGAACACAGCGGATGCAATACTGAGTTTGAGCTATTATATAACTCAAAGATCAATTTGATAGAAATCGATTCAGAAATAGCCGAACGAGAGAGTAGGTTATTATGGTGTAAGTTGGAAATTGATTCGCATATTCGTTATTTTCCTTATTCTTTTTTTTCTTCATTTTGAGGGAAATGCTCGGTCGCAGCCATTATTCATTGTCTATAAACCTATGATGCAGTAGCGATCGAGATACTCATTTAGACAGAATATATATAATTGCTACAGCAATGTATGCCGAAGGGGCACGTTTGTCCCAATAAACTAAAAGATAGGAAGCTTCGTAGATGATTCGTGTGTCCCTTTCGCACCGGAATTGGGATAACATGCACGCCTCAACATGCGACTCTGTAATTAATTTACTAATTTCGTTTGAATACTTCATTGTATACTTAGTACTAAAACTTATCCTGATATTTGCATCAGTAGAGTATCATTTCTACAAACACGATAGTTTTGTTGAGTTGAATCATTGGGTGGATTCACAAAAATATACATATATATTTTATCTGTGTAAGAGTTGACCGCAGATATCGATGATAATAATAGGATCAAAAGTAAATTTTGATTTAGCCTGGATTTTAAAATAATTTTTTATTTTAAAATTGGGATTAGGAGCCTTAATAACCATCCATCCAGACCATGGTATAGTGATGGCCAAAAATATTCCCACTGCTTCCTAGAGTCCTTATTAGATAGCTTTGAGTCAGTTAGTTTACCAAAAGTGGGTGATAATTAACATAATTAGTTTCTTCCTAATTTTAACTATAAATGTGGACTTGATGCCCTTTTAAATGGCTGATTAAAATGATTTTATATCACTAAACTTGTATGAGTTACAATCTACTTAAAGTTCAATCAAATAAGTTACCCCCAACGAAAAAAAAATAAAACTCCCTCTTCAACTTGGGTGTATCTACCACTGTGTTTTATCAATACAACCACGTCTGTTGAAGGAACAATGCAAAATGCTGCAGCTATTAAAAGCTCCATTTCAATATTCTGCAACTTGTCTAAATTAAGATATTTTAGCATTAAATATCAACCAACAACCTGCGAATGCAAAGAAAGTCCAAACCGACCTTTCAATTTAATCATAAATCAATTAAAGTGTTAGTCATTTGGATAATCTTGAGTTGTTACTTGTAAATTTAGACAGTCGGCAAGGTACATATCTACCCAAAATTTAAAAAAAAATAATCATTTTAAGCTTGCGTAAGCAATTAATACATTGTGTTAATTAATAACCATAACAAATCCATGAGATATAGGATTTGTTGACTAGATTAGGCAATAGGTACTCTAATCTGAATTAGGAATAATTAACTTATCTTTGCTCACACAATGATTAAAAAGTTGGATGCCTTGTAACAAACTAAGCATGAATAGATCAAAACGAGGAAGTCACTAAATTCATGACCCAATTCACGTAGATTGAAGTTTATTTTAACATAAAACACAATACCAGAGCTTAGCCAAAGATTTTTTTTAAAATCCAGTCTCGCGCAGAAAAATTAACACAGTGTGCAGACCAACAAGCATCTTAAAATAAAATATAAAAAAGAAAAAACACTATCGAGATTTAATCATAGGGGTAATTAACAAACTTTTCATCCACATTAGATACTCAGAGAAAAAAAAAAAAAAAAAAAAAAAAAAAAAAAAAAAAAAAAAAAGACAAGAAAATTGATTGTGTTGTATGAGTGAGGATCGTTCTCGATGGGCAGTGTGAGTCTTTGATATGATAAAATTATTATTTTTGCTATTTCCTTCATTTTACACAAACGATAAGCTTAAGTTTTTTTAACTACACGAGACATTAATGTTCTAACTAACAAGTTTAATGCAATTGTTATGCAAGCTTATCGCAATTCAAGCATGGATATACGATTTTTTTGTCTTCTGCATTTGACTAATTAATATAACACACCCTGCAAACACCGAGATCTCGGATGTTATAATTAAGTATTAGGTGTTATAAAATTGTCATCTTTGATTTTAGATGCTTAATTGTCACGTCACATGCATGGAATATGCCCCACATTCTTTTTAATTTTTTTTAAGTATTATTAATACCCAATTAATGAGGAAGGAAAACGTAAGGCACACCTCATTAATTCTTCCGTGTTAAAAGTTCTCTAATTTGGCCTTCAGTACGAATTTAAGATTCAAATATAAGCTTTCGTATTGGAATGAAATTTTAAGATTTAGACGTACAATTCATCATAGGGCTTATCGCGCTGTCTAATTAAATAAAATCTTGTTGACTCACTAGTCAAACTAAATTAATAAACCTACTATTTCATTAATTATATGAAATAATCTATTATCTCCAAATGCTTAAGTTATTAAAAAATGATGTTTTTATATTTTTACAATCAACACTTTTCTCACGCCTAAACTCGAAACTTATTTTTATTTTAACACTCACTTTCATGTGTGAACTCAGAAAAACCTCAAAATGTCGACTTAATTAAATAAAAAAATTTAATAATATAATAAATCTGATAAGACTCAAACTCAAAATCTCTTACTCTTACACTATGTTAAATTATATAAAATAATTATTTATCTCTAAAAATTTAAACTATTATTTTTATATTTTTTATATTGGTCATCTTACAAATTTATTCCAACCTTTTTTCTTTATTTTCTTTTCTTCTTCTTTTTTCTGCTTTTGCTTTCACGGCCTTTGACTTATGCCCAAGGCTAAAAAATTTCAAAGCCGTGGACCATGGTTCAAAATTCGTTCGGTTGGGGCGCGTGTTGTGCCCACGGGGTTAAATAGTACACAACGACGCCTCAAAAAGGAGTCAAGATCCGGTTTAATTTCTTTGATCCATCCGACCCGCAAGGAAAAAGATGCCAAATGAGACAACTGTGCTCAACCACTCTCAAGAGCATGTCACTCTCTTCACCTGCCACTGCCAATGTGCAACCACACCAACAAGCAATAATATTTCTCCTTTTCTTTTACTTATTTAAGCTCAACGAACGTAGCTTAATATTGCCCAGGGTGGAATCGCGCGTCCAAAGCCATGAACGTGAGAGTGGTGAGCACAAAGATCATCAAACCCGTCCATGATCACAACTCTCCTCAACCTATCGCTCGATCGATAACATCAATAACACTAAGCGCTTTCGACAGGGTCAGCGAGGATATGCACATTGCCGCCATCTACGCCTTCCGCCCGCCAGCCCCTTCCAACTCTGCGGTTGCGACCGGACTCGCCAGGGTCCTGTCGCACTACCCAGAGTGGGCCGGTTGGCTCGGCCACGATGAAAACAACAACCCTGCGATACTCCTTAACGACAAAGGCGTGAAGCTCACCGAGGCTTCTGTGGATTCCACTTTCGACGAGGCCGTGCCACTCGACCTCTCGCCGGTGCATTTGAGCCTACAACCGAGCAAGCATGGTATTGAGGAGCTGCTCCAGGTTTGAAATGATTTTTTTTTTTTTTTTACCTCAGAATCTTCATTAGACTTTCTATTAATTCTGATATTAGGAGAAACAATTATTTTTATTTAAAAGTTTAAACTCTTAGAGAGCGGTATATTTTATATTCAATAACAGGTGCAGCTAACGAGGTTTGCATGCGGGGCGCTAGTGGTAGGCTACACCATGCACCACCGCGTCGCTGATGGCCATGCCGCAAGCCAATTCCTTGTCGCCTGGGGCCGTGCATGCCGTGGCCTTGAAGTACACCGCCACTCCTCACTCGACCGCTGTTCGTTATTCAGCCCGCGCAATCCACCGCACGTTGACTTCGAGCACCGTGGCGTGGAGTTCGCATCGGAGGAGTTCGCGCGGTGTTTAGACTACTCCTTCAAAGGCAAGATCATAACTTACAAAGCGCACTTCACCAAAGAGTTCTTGAAGAAGCTCAAAAGCCAGGCAACGTCCGGGGCACCACCACGGCGGTCGTACACCACAGTCGAGAGCTTAGTAGCGCACCTATGGCGAGCAGTGACCATCGCCCGCGGGCTCGACAAAAACGACACGACCAACGTGCGCATCTCCGTGAACGGGCGAACGCGGCTGCGCCGGAACGTGCCAGACGACTACTTCGGCAACCTGATTCTATGGGCCTACCCGCGTACCACGGTTAAAGAGCTCGTGTCCCGGCCACTGCACTACGTGGCGGAGCTCATCCACCGTGCAGTGGCGGATGTCGACGAACGATACTTCAAGTCGTTCGTCGACTTCGCGAGCTCAGGGGCGGTGGAGGCGGAGGGGCTGGTGCCGGCACCGGAGCCGAAGGGGAGGGACATGTGTCGGAACCTGGACGTGGACAGCTGGATTAGGTTTCCGCTGTATGAGTTGGATTTCGGTGGTGGGAGCCCCTTCTACTTCATGCCCTCCTACGTGCCGGTGGAAGGGTTGGTGAACTTCTTGCCTTCTCTGGTAGGAGATGGAAGGATCGAGGTGCATGTATCGTTGTTCGATCACAACGTGGCTGCGTTTCAACAGTTATGTTACTCTTTGGACGCAGACACGAGAAACTACGGTATGTGTTTGTATCATATATATGAATCGTTATTTGCATATCAAATACATTTTCTTCTATAAAAATCTCAGATGCGAATCCCAGTAACTATTTTGTTAATTGATGTAGTACATACTCATGGATATGGTGTTATGTCGCCAGGATACAATCACAATTGGGATCAAGTAGATAAAGTGAAGGAAATGGCTAGGCTTTGATCGAAGGAAAACCAACAGTGGGGTATGTGATGTGGATCTTGCGCAACTTATATTCCAATAAAATCCAAAAATTAGCAGGGTCATGCATTTTCTTCTATTAATATGTGCTTTCATAGCAAATATTCGGTTTTAAATGTAACAAAAACATTTATATATGTTTTTTTTGGTGCCCTTAAAGTTTGTATAAAGATTATTTCAAATAAGAAATAAAATTAAATCGCAGCCGAAAATACTTTGTTGCTAGCAAGCTACCTGCTTCATTCATTAAGCAAAATGAACTAAGCGTACTTGGTGGAAGCAGCTAGGGCCTCCAAATAAGCTAGCAAAAAAAAAAAAAAAAAAAAAAAAAAAAGAGGCTATGATGTAGTGGAGGTGGAAACTAGTTATAAGGACAAAAAAAGGCTATGAAACGTTCATAGAGTGCAAAGTCCAAATAAGCAACTGTTCGAAAAATTGTGGAAGTGACACGTGGCAGAACTGAGGCTTTCCATTGTGTTGACTACGTAGCTTTATATATCAGAAGCAGTTCAACTGCTCCTAACTGCTCCTACCACACAACGTATATTCATCTTCATCATGAATGAGTGTCCACTATGTTAATCATTTTTAGCTTAGATTATATAATTGTTTTATAAGGTACTTGTGTTAAGGGTTATTTTGTGCATGGTAGCTAGGCATGTGGAAGTAGGGAGATAACGGGTTTTTAGATAGCAGAGTAACAATTAATCCTGCGATTGGACTCTGAAACACATGTATATATGAGCTAAAATTTGAGACTCGTTTTTCTCATTTCGAATTATTATGCATAATACTTTAGAATTATATTCTTTATAGTTGGTATTTGTCACTAACTATAGGCCCCCTTGAATTTTTTTTTTTTTTGAAAGAAAAGGTTGTGGGGGAAGGGTTTGGTTAAAGAATCTACTTTTATAGGTAATGACTGTACGATTGTTTGTTTGTTTGCTACACTTTTTCTTTTATTTTCACTTTTTTTTCTTTTTGGACTCTTTTTAAAAGAAGGTTGGCTATCGTTGAAATTGGTTTGTTCCGTTTGAATTTGGTGCCTAGGGGCATGTTGGAAAAGGTTCTAGTTGAGCAAATTGCCCCACAGATTTTTTTTTTTTTTTTTTTTTTGAGAATTCACTAAGAGAAAATAAATTTAACATCAGTGATCAAGGGCGGTTGCATTCAAATATATCACAAGGGATTTAATTGGTGCACGCATGCCATATATTGATTTTGTTGTAAACACCAAAAGATTTGTGCAATGGACAAAATGCAAGATTATCTCCAATGCGATTTGGTGGGACCATACATAACATGAGACTATTACATTAACTTTTCATTTGATTTTAACATTCGCTACAAGTTTACTTAAATTTCAGATCTTTAACTATTAGATTAATGCTTTAGTTAATGCTGTATTAGAGCTAATTCTAGGTCTTTCGTTTCATGAGGTTGTCCGTTTGCATCTCCTATCCCACTTATTAATTTTACGTATCATTCGTATCCATCACCGTAAGTGTTAAATATATTTTCGATCTTTTTTTTTGCTAGATCAGTCTTTTCCAAAAAAATATATATATTCTCCAAATTTTAGTTGGGCACGTTGCGTTTGTCATGGTCACATTATTCTCCAGCGGGCCTAAAAAAGGTTATAATATATATAAAAAAAACGTATTACAGGGCCAATAATGTCAATATTGGTGATACGCATCCATCCATTAATGGGCTATAGCCCAGTAGGCCATGGGCTCGCCACGTTGGCCCGCTGCTGGCTAGCTGATGTGGCTAGGCCGCATAATTAGATTATACGCCTCTCTTCCTCAAATTCGCCTCTCAATTGAAGGGTTTTATGTAAAAAAGGGTTTTATTTAGCGGCTTCACTTTCTCCGNGTACATCTACCTCAAGCGTAAACTACCAAGGAGACTGGACTAAGATCATTGTGATTGTTTTAAGGATTGGTAAACGTGGGCGTGGGTGTTGATCGTGGGGTATAGTCGTAGTGTTAAAGTGTTATGATACGGTTTAGTTAACTCGAGATCTTTCATGTACTTCTTTTCTTATGCTATAGTATTTATGTAGATGTTATATATATATATATATATATATATATATATATATATATATATATATATATATATTTTTTTTTTTAATCGGTTTAATTTAATGTTTATAGGTCATCTTCTTTGATCTTCTCCCTTTACATGGAAAAATGTTACCACGCATGTGAGATGTCCTCCACTACCTCATGGTTTTCACTTTTTCTTTTTTTTTTTTACTTGGCAATGAAAATCGTCGTTGATACTGTTCTCGACTATCTTGTGGTTTTTTTTTTTTTTAAAAAAAATCAGGAAAGCCATCATTACATCTCTCCTCCGTTTGTTATCATCTGCAACGATTATTCAAGTGAATCCCTAATTCATGTGATTTAAATCTATCGTTTTCTTTACTTAACTCTTCCTCCTCGTAAGTCGTATAAATTCAGCGAAATCATTGCGAAATAATGCGACGGCCTACGACTAGTAAAGGCTTAAGGGGAATGAATTAATAGGCTATCTTTGTTACCTGTACAGTAGAGTTGGCTTTTCATTACCAGAGTATCACTATCATGGTGATGGTGTCACTCATTGAATTAGGTAGGGCTAACAACTCTTTGAAAAGTTTGTTAGGATCTTCGACTGCTTTTGTATCTTTGAAAGAGTCTTTCGGTAATTGAAACTTCTATTGTCACAATGAATTCGAGCGGCTCGTGTGACCTTTGAAATAGCACACTCCTGTTTGTGCAGGCATTTGAAATTTAGATCTCAGCTTACATTTTCGCAGATTGAACCTTAGATCTACTGGGGATTGACAATTATTTCTTTTTTTTTTTATAAGAAAACGATAGCACGCTATCTATTTTATTCATTGAAGAGATGAACTAGGCTACAGGAATGAGACAACAGAAGCCTTGACTAAGGCGGCAACAAAAGAAAAAACTAACAATTGTTCTTGCTGAGTAATTTGTAGTGTATTTCTGCAGTGCTTAACAGAACTTGTTGTTATCTTTAGGGCTTTGAATTTGGAACAAGTCTTGATATTTTCTGGATCTGATATGAGTTCACATCGAAAGGAATTTAGTAGGTAAAATTTGCAATCGAGTTTAGTTGGTTTAGAAATCAAACTTTGTGTCCATAATTCACCTATTTTGGCTAGTTTAGAGTTAGTTTAAACCAAACACCTTTTGGGTTGGCCCCAACCTCTCCCCGCAACAACCGTTAAGATTGAACATAAATTTTAAGTTTGACCAACCTTTGAATTTGAAAGTGTTATTCAGCAAAATGATCGTAGTTTGAATACGTGAGTAAGACATGTTGAAAGGCCAAACATAATATTAGGGCTTGTTTGATTCACTTATTTTAGACTTTAAAATGATAATCTGATTTACTGATTCCGATAGTTGTTGTTTGTTTTGCAGAAATTGAATTCTGATTCACATTTCACTCTAAAATGGAAATGGCAAAATCTATCTATGGCCCAATTCGACTTTGAATTCTTGATTCGCCCATTTTTGAAGTAAATCATTTAAAACTCTTACAAGCACCTGCCCGGCTGCCCCTCGTGTCTTCTCATCACTCTTTTTTTTTTTTTTTCTTAATCAAAATTCTCTCCAAATTCTAAACATCCAAATTGTCTATTCTAATTTTCATTCGATTAATGAATCAAACAGTTTTGGATGATTCACAATTCCATTTTTCATTCCGATGCAATCTAATTTAATTTTTAATTTTTATTTCAATCATAAACCAAACGTACCTTTACTGTATTATGAGTCAAAATTTTGAATAGCGGCAAAGGCTCTAACATAAATCTTCGTTTTTAAGCTTTTTCAAATTAGAAAGGCGCCATGAACCGCATGATTAATGACTTGAACAAAATACTACTCTAACGAATGTGAGTGTAATTGATTTATTTATTCGAATAGTTACCGAAACTCCTTATCTAAGCCAATGTAAAGAGAGTTTATTTAATTCTAATTAAGAGGTCTTATCCCTATTATTGTGAATTGAGGTTACTGTTATTTAGTTCAAAGGTTGTTATCAGGGAAAACGATGTGTCGAACATTACCGCCACGCTAAGCGCTTGTTTGATTTAGTTTTTCAATAACTTATTTACTCTGAGAAAAGTATCTTTATATATAATATGTAAATTTGGAGCTCTTGTAGATGTCAAAAGTATTTGAATTTGATAATTAATTACAAACTAAATTAGATCATTTTAATAATTATAATTTGTTTACTGTAAAAGTAACTAATTAATTTCAAATTTCAAATTAGATTCATTATTTATCAGGCTTAATATCGGTTCCCAAGTGGTTGGATGTTTCAAAGATTCCCGCATAAAAGAGTCCGAGCGCTGCAGGAATCTTTTTTGCGTCCCCGCAATTATATGCGGCTTCTTCTCCGCCCAATCCCAACGCTTCTTCGTGCAACCGCCCCTTGGTCGCTATCCGAGCAACAGTCGCATGCGACCCCTCCATTTTTGGCCACTATATGGAACTAAACCGTATTATAGTTGTGATCATTTGTTTTTTCTTTTTTTTTTTTTCTTCTTTTCTTTTCTTTTCTTTGAAGCTATGCGATGATTTCTCTTTGAGGCGTTCAATTGCCTAACGAGTGCTTGCTTTGTCCCCCTCTGTTGTTATCATTATCATAGGCATGTTTCATAAGTAAATTGATTTATATAGTACGGTTCGGCATATTTACTAACATGTTTTCAAATTTTAATTTGACTTTTCTTTTGCTGTTGTTTAGGAAGATAAGTTTAGCGTGTCCTTGCTCTATTGTAGTAATTTAGGTTTTCTTAGGTCTAGCTCTGAGGTATATAGTTTTATCTGATAAAGCATCGATACAGTAAAATATGACAAAACAGAGATGTTATAGTAAAACACATTAAACAATCTTTTCGCATCTCAGAATTTGTTGTGCTTCAAAAACAGAAACAAAACAAAGAAAACGGTAAGATTTATCTGAAAAGTTGCCATGATAATTGGAAGCACATTCACCCTTTCATGCGTTTATAGGATGGAAAAGAACAAATAAAATGTCCATGTGGGTATATGCATTCATCAAGAAGCAAAGGGAATACAATTATTGTCTTTCTTTTTTTTTTCCACTAAATAATTTATAATGCATGGAAAAAACAGTATAAAGATAAGAGCGGCGGAGAAAATGGGCAAAATTTTAATTAGACTCAGATATTTTTAGGTGTCACAAACTTTTTTTAAAGAAAATAAGAGTTTCTTAAGAAAAATATATACTATACTTTTTTATAAAAATTTTTAAAAATTTCTATAATATTTCAGACCGTATGTATAAACCAATCTAATTATATTTATGAGAAAGTTCGATTGAGTAGGACCAAACAGATTCTAAAATCTCGCTTTGCAACATTTACACCTAACAAGCGTAATAGTATGTCTATAAATATTAGTCTAAAGGCAAGGCCACAACCTTGAGGAATGATTGGTCGGGTCTACGAATATTCAAATAGGTAACGTGAGAAAAGAGCTTGATATAATGATTGGCCCCAAATAAAGTCTAAGGATCATGTACTGTGATTAGGGTTGTTCTAATCATTCATGCAGTTGTCATCATAAATGTTAATCATCGTTAATTAATTACATATTGTTATGCTTAGAGTAGTCCCAGTTGAGTGATTCAAACAGTTAAGTGAAGGTCCTTGAAAAGTCGACATAAGCAATTAAGTTCTTGAGAGCTTCGTAGATTCTCTACCAACGCATTCGTTGGTGTCCTGCTATTTGGTGCACATAGAAATATAGTAACACAAAGTACGTACGTAATAATCTTTTGAAATAAAAAATTTTGTACGCACACATTTGGTACAATCTTGTGCATAAAAAATTTATGTTTACAGTACGTAATCTATTAGAGTAGCAATTTTATATATGTGGAAAGATTTTTCTCATACTTCAATTTAGTTTGGCTCCTTGATTTAAAAAAAAAAACAAAAACAAAAAATTACTTTCATTCTTTCATTTAATTTGTACTTTTCCAGCAACTAATTTGATGCCCCAAATAACTATAATACACAGGCTCTTTATTGCCTCTCCAAGAGTGCATATTTTGATGTGCATGATATATATAAAAAAAGTTGAGAAATAAAATCAGAGTAGGCCCCAAAAAAATCCCAAAAGGGTGAATGTTATACGTACGCAAGGTTGGTGAGTTTGCTGACCTGCTTTACTCTTATCTTTGTTTTGAATATTATAATTGATTAGTATTATAATAATTTATTATATTTTTTAATTACATATAAAATATACTAAATCGGATGTGCCCAAAACTGCATATAGAGTTGTCTCAATTGAAAATAAATAGTAAAATTATCGTTATTTGTCAGCTTAAACTTTTCGTGAACAATAATTATTATTTCATAATATTCAGCTTAACATTAAAATAGTAGGTCTTGAGTTCGAAGTAATTAGATACCCATAGTCTATCTCATTTTTTTTTCTATTTAATTCAGATTTATGTCTTAATTTTGTCAAAAGTCGAGCACAGACGGAGATGTGAGGACAAATGTCGAATACAAATATTACAAATATCATTGTTTTCCAGTTTAAACTTCAAATATAAACAATTGCTTAACATTAATTAAACCGTGGCAACTATTTTGCAAATTTAAATTTGCGTGTGCCTTGCTGCTTTGAGCTCTCAAAAAGTATTGCGTCAAGGGAGATGTTCGTGTCATAATAAAACATGGGTAGCTTAAATGAATTGATAAAAAAATAGCTTCACTCAACTTTTCCTGCATTGTTGTTGCACATGGAGCAACACATGATTTAAGTTCATAATAGGGATTTAGGTTAGGTTCAGCTTGTTTCGCCATGTTACTTGTGCTAAACCTATGTATTAACAAATCCCACGCTCCTATGTTTTAGCTCAGGTTTTTTAGGCAAGCTGGAAAACGATGAAGCGCGCATTTGGCATCTTATTTGACAACTAATCCAAGCATTTTTTTTTCTTTTCCCTTTTTTTAATAGTGCAGTAAAACCAAACATATAATTAATGGCCCATTTAAGCGGACATAAGCGAGCAGCAAATCCAAAATTTTCGGCTAAATTTTTTTTGAGAAAAAGGTAGCAAGCTACCTGCTTCATTCATAAAGTAAAATGAACTAAGCATACAGGTGGAAGCAGCTAGGGCCTCCTAGAAAAACCGAAAAGAAATCAACGAGAACATAAACATAAGCCCAAAAAACATGTAAAAGGGAACAAAAGCATGTAGCTAGAGCAGCAGTCGTCGAGAATCACGTGACATCAGTCCAATCCTTCAACAAAGACTCAACGCGAACCGCGGCCCGGTTTGCGTTGGGAGGCATATCACGAAAGATAGTATTATTGCGTTCAGTCCAAACAACCCACCTTTTTGGAAGGTGAAAAAAAGTGTTACTATATACCGAAAATTGATCTATTAGATTATAAAAAAGTGTTACTAATTTTCGGCTAAATTGATCTATTAGATTATATAGTATCAGAACCAGTTCGTAGATCCTATCTTTTTGGAAGGTGAAAAAAAGTGTTACTATATACCGAAAATTTATCAAACATATTTTGTAAGTTTCACCTTAATTTTTTTCTAAGAAATAACTAATATATGGGAGTGAAAAAGAAGAATAATAAAAAGACTAGTACAAGGTGTTAATGGGGCCAAATCATCGTCCTACAGGCTCTTTGATTTGTTCCCTGCCTTGGACCCACAGTCCCATTTATAAGGCGTGATTCGTTCAATCTTTTTCCCACGTCCCTTGTGACTAGAGTAATTACTCTCTACATACGTACGTAACCTAACAAGTTCGTCCTTGGACTATATATATTAATGAATTGATGCGGTACCTACGACAAGTCATTATCAATTTAGCTCTTTAGAGAAAACATCATACAAGTGTCATGCATAATATTTTAATAATTACAGTACTAGTTATTTTAATTGCTCTTTGGTAGAAGATATAAAGCTACCCATAATATATATTATGGATGCAGACCTTATAAGGTGGATTTTATCATTCATAGAGTCATTTTTAATACTAAAAAAATATTAATTTTCAACTGTTATTCGCTAATTAAATTTTAACAAAAGTTCTGGGTTAATTTGGACTCGAGAATCACACAAAGTAAAAGTTTCTAAAATTAAGAATACTTCAAATAAAAAGAGAAACTTCAATTTCTCATGTATAATTTAGCTTATTTTAATTTTCTTAACTTATAATTTTAAAAGTTGCACTTAATTATTTTGTAATTTTTTTATTTTTACAAAAAAAAAAATCTAATATTAAATAGGATAGTAAAATTTTTTTTTTGATAACTACGGAATAATTAAATATAAATTTTTAAACTGCATAATAACAAAATAAAAATATACTAAGATAAAGAATAATTAAGTATAACTCTTGGATAGAGAAGTTCCTACGCTTTGTTAGTCACATTGCTAGTCCACCAATGGTGGCACGGACTTGCGTTGGAGGTAATATCCACCGTTGATCTTATCCTAATGTTAATCACCGCCGTTTAAAATGAAGAGCATTGATTTAATGAAGGACAATAGACGCTATTCTTAGGATAGTTAATTTTAGAATATATTAGTTATATTATTGAGGCGTTCGTGAGCCAATTAGATTATTATTTTTTTCTTGAATATACTAATCTCATCACGATTATTAAAAAATATATTTTATTATACTTAAAAAAATAAATAAAATTAACTGTTAATCGATGTGATTTGACTGATGCTCGGTAGAATATCTTGTCCTCGACGTAGCCGTGCAAGATGTACGATTAAACAAGATCCTTCAGTAAAACATCCTACTTTGATGAACGAGAGATAATAGCCGTACGATCCAATGGTAAAGCAATCTCGGACGTTATTCCCCGGCACCAAGGACCACGACATATATATGTGCTACAGCAATTGATAGTTTGATACACAGTACACACAACGGATATAGTTTTTTTGTTAAGAAAAAAAAATTGATATTTTAGTTTTCTTTTATTTATTTTTTTCAGCAGCAATTGAACACTATCACTAAAACACATTAAGCCACCGTTTGGTTGGGGATTAAGAGGTGGAATAATCCCTTAACCCCCAATTTATACCCAAACACCACTCTTAAAGGGTGGGGTTAGTAAACCCCACCCCAAACCGGGTTAGTAGGGTTTACTAACCCCACTCCCCCTCCCAACTTTAATCCCGCACGCATCCCGAGCCCTCACATTTTTCTTCTTTATCAATCATTATCTTTTTATCCCACCTACTCCAACTAAATACTTTTTTTCACTATCTTAGACTAACTCCAACCTCCAACCAAACACAAAAAAATTTTAACACCATTTTAACTCTGAACTTAACCCTATTCCTGGAATAGCTACTTTTTCTTAATCCCGAACCAAACGGTGGCTAAAAGACTCGCGAGCATTAAAGTTTGGAACGAGGAGTGACTCTGATTGGAAACTGAATTGATCAAAATGGTTGACCCAAATCCGACCCTCTCTAATGATCCACTGTTTAGTTCAGTGTCGCTTACTCTAATGAAGCATCTCCAATGTGGGTGATCAAACTCCGCGTGTGCGTATTTTCGGAGTATTATCTCCGACTTTTTTGAATTATAGCAGTAGATTGTTTGGAATGGAATCCTAAGAAAAAAAGAAAAATAAAAACAAGGAAAAAATTGAAGCTCTAATTGGTGATTAGGTTGACTCTAACAAGCTCAAATTCAAAGTGTGTTTAGAAGTTAATTATTCTGATGCGTTAAAATGAATACTAATATATAGAACTCTTTAAGTTATGAGACGTTTTGAAATAGTCATAATTAAACTTCAATCTTTTGCAATTGATTGCTTCGTGATTTTCGTTTGTTTATTAAATTATTTTTATCAATTAAATATATTAGTGATCTTGCTAAAGTTTATAATTTCAATAGCTTTTTAGCTGAACGAACAATCAATTTTATCATAAATTAATAACTAATAGTTAATAAAGCTATTAATTAGTTCAAAGCAAAGCCAACAAAAATTTAAGAGTAAATTTTAATTTGATTTTCTGCGATTTAGTATGCGGTTTAAATAGTTATCTGAACTATTTTATAATTAAATGATTGGTTTACAATAAAAATATATGCCGTTATTTAAACAGGATAAAAAATAATATTAAGGCGATATATGAGTCTTGTTATAGTGCTCTTAAAGGTACAAAACATTTAGTGCTTATAAGTTTTCCTCTGGTAGATCTTTCTCTTTGATTATTTTTATCCGTTAGATTCTATTATTCAACCAAATATCTGCTCAACTCTATAAAACCACTACCATTCTAACTGTATATCTCTTAATTTAATGACCGAAATCTACAAATTCTAAGAACTTGGTATTTTTAAAAATTTATAGAAGCTGAATTCATTATTAAGCTATTAATTTTTGCGGTGAAATAAAAATAAAATTACAAAATCATCGGCTACTCAACTATGAATTCTTAAACTACAAATTGAAAACATAAAAATATATTAAATTTTAGAATAGTTAAAAACAATTAATTTGTTGAGACGCGGGTCTTAAAAAAAAAAGAAAAAAAAAAAAGAAGAGGTATTAATTAGTCGAGGGTGTTTTCAAATTGGATTTTGGCCGTCTTTTTTTGGCGGGAAAGTCAAAAAAAAGGGGCGGGGAGTGGGATGGCGCGAATAGTTCCACTCATGTCGTTTTTCTTACAACAACTGGACGGACCAAATTCCCACAAAGCGGCCGACACGATCGTGGGGAGCGGCAAAAAACATGGCCCAAACCCTTCCCCCCCAAATCAAATTTTAAATTCTTTTAAAACTTTTAAGTATTTTTTAAATAATACCTTTTTCTTTTTTTTTTTCCATCTCAGAGGACATGTTTTCTTTAAAAAAAATAATAATAATTAAAAAAGGTATTTCTAACTATTTTTATTTAAAAGAATAATATTACAGCCCATGAAGTCCTTTTCTTCAGGTACGCACGTCCCCACCTCCATTAAACTCTCCCTTTTCAATTTTTTTGGCTCCCCCAAATTGTAGGTTTTTTTTATTGTGTGATTTGAATTTTCCTCTTCATTTTTGTTTTATTTTATTTTATTTTATTTATTTTTTGTGTGGGGGTGGAGGGAGGAGGAATTAACGGGATATAATAAGAGTGGTGGCGTCCACTCATAAACCGTGCCGGGGGGCCCACGCCGTTTGTCGCCGGCAACCTGGGGATGGCGAATGTAATTTTCTCCTGGACCGGGCTCACCGCGGCCCGCTCTCTTACGGCTATTTCTTATTAGAGGTTTTGAAGCAAAACTTTTACTTCTTTTACTGTCTAGGTTTTAAAATTCATCTTCAAAACTTGAGTGTGTATATATATGGAAAAACTTCAAAGATCCCTCTTGTGGTTTCACTCTTTCTTACTTTAGTATCCTGTCGTTTAAAGTGTATCAAGTTAGTACCCTATAGTTTCGCACTTTCTCACTTTAGTATTCTGTCGTTTAAAGTGTATCAAATTTGTACCCTGTGGTTTCACATTTTCTCACTTTAGTACCCTGCGGCTTAATATTTCATTAAGAGAAAAATAAAATCACAGGGTACTAACTTGCTACAAAAATAAAACCACAGAATACTAAATTGATACAAAAATAAAACCACAGAATACTAAACTTTAAACCATACGGCACTAAAGTGAGAAAGTGCGAAACCATAGGGTACTAACTTGATACACTTTAAACCATATGGTATTAAAATGAAAAAGTGCGAAACTATATGGAGGTTTTTTGAAGTTTTTTCTATATATAATAAATAGAAAATTATGTTACTATTCTATAGATAGTACCAAATGATTGTATTATCAAGTTTTTAGTCTTTAGATGAAAAGATGTATGGTTAGTATAATAGTGGTCTTCTAGGTTGAGTGGGTGGTTAGTTGAATAGTATAATCAAACAGGTGAAAATAATTGAAGCGTAAATCTAATTGCAGAAAATTTGATAGTAACAAGAGCTTAGTACTATCAATAGTATAGTAACCGAATTCTCTCTCTCTCTCTCTATATATAATATGTTTTCTGTCATTTCAAAAGTACAGAAGCCTTCATATTACTGTAGGCCTTCGTATTTTTGAAGGTCTCTATAGTCGTTGAGTATACTAATTGATGACAAAATGTTCGGTAACTAAAAAAAAAAATAAAGACCATATTACTGCAGAACTCCAATTGGTATTTTGTGATTGTGCTAGAGAAAGGAATATTTGATAGAAACAATAAATAAAACAGTCTTCATAATGTATGCAGTACCCCCCCCCCCCCCCCCCCCCCCCCCCCCCCCCCCCCCACCACTGCACCGGCCGCGCCCATCCTCCTAAGAGTAAGAGAAGAGTTCGTCCTCATCCTATTGGCAGCGGCAAACAGCGCTAGCGGCGAAGCGAAAGGGTGGCATGCTAAAGTGTGGAGTTTTAGTTTTTGGGGAGTAGGCAGGTAAACGAAAGGAGAAAATTGCCGGCAAGCGTGAACCTGCCAGGAAGCACTGCCGCGGACAGCGAAAAAGGGAGGTGGTATCGCTTCATCATTGCGAGGACGCCTGGTTTGCTAAGGCGCCTGGTCCAGGTGGTTCGTTCTCTTATGATATATCTTTATTATTTAATATAAATTATCAGATAAACAAATNCCCCCCCCTCCGAGATTCCCAGATTCCCAGAACGAGGACAGGCGGGGCGGTGTGGTTACCGCCTCTCCCCCCATCCCCTCATAAAAAAATTTAAAATGCATTAGTTATATTAATAACATAATATTTTTAATTAATTAAATAATTTTTTAAAATTAATTTGTCGCATTATTAATATAAAAAAATATTTTTATTATATTTTTTAAAAATATATATAATAGACTTATTATTATTGATATAGTACAAATACGACACAATAGATTTTCTCTTTCTAACACACACACACAAAACTACATAACACACTATTATGTAAAAATAATAATAAAAAAAAATTATGGAAAATGCTTTTATAGGCAATTCTTGTTGCCTTTTGGTGATGCATTAATAATTTTAGACAAGCTGTTGCCCTTACTGATGATGCATTTAATAATTTGAGACAATCTATTGTCCTTATTCGTGCATTAGTACTTTTTAAGTGACATTTTTATAATGTATAAAATTAAATTATTACCTGTACTGGTGTATATATATATACATTAATATATAAAATAGTTTATTTTTTTTGCTTTGTATTGGAGTATTTAAATATAATTTTATTGGTGTGCATCACAGTATGTTAAAAGCCTATTATGTAGATATCTAATTAAGTAGTTTTAAGAATTAATAATAGTGAACTAACCATTATTTGGTTTATAGGAAGTTTGCATTTTTTTTTTATGTGATACAATAGATCTTTTATTAGGTACCAATATATAAGAATTAGATTTTAGTTTTAAAATTAATTTCTAGGCTTAGTTACAGTTTTCTATATTTTACTTTACATATTTTTATACTTTCTATACTCTTTTTTTTTTTTTTTTCTCTCTCTCTCTCTCTCTCTCTCTCTCTCTCTCTCTCTCTCTCTATATATATATATATAAAATAAAAATACATAAAAATAATAATAAAAAAGTTAAAAATATCATGATAAAAATTTTTAATGATTATATCGTGAAAATTTATTTTATATTTTTTTTATAATAGTTGACTAGTAACTCTTAATAAATTTGTTAGATTTTATATAAAATAATAAAGTTATTAGCAATGATATAATCAAAGATTAGCAAGAAAAAATAAGGGTGGACATATAAAAATAAAATAGTACAAGATGATAAAATAAAAAAAAATTAATATAAAATAAAAATTAGTAAAGTATAATAATATAACAGTATCTTTGAAAAAAATTATGCAATTTAGTAAATAAAAATAACGGTACTAAACAATAGGGGATGTTTGTTTCATTGAAATTTGACTTAATTAGGTTAAAGTGAAGTTCGGTGAATTTTTTTTTTTTTTTGTTTCGTAATTATGCAAATGAATTTTTATTAGTTCTGCTGTTTGTTTGATTAACTCGAGTTTCGATTGTAATTTTTTTACGACGAACCAAATAATTAATGTAGGTGACCGTTTATGGCGAAAATGACTTACCCCTCCTCCGCTCCCACCCCACTTCTAGCGAAATAAACATGCCCATAATGTAGCAGAACACAATTAGTTAAGCCAGATGTTTATCGTTGATTTTTGATAAGTAATTAATAGTTGTATAAGATGTAATTGTATACCTGGTGTAGGTAGGTCCCTCACAGTTGTACCGACACACATGACACATTTAAAGCTGCAAACATGAGAAAAGTCAAATGACACCTTTGACCGATTGTTTAACGGCGGTGAGTTTACACGGCGGTAACCGGATCCCGTCGCCGTTACCGTTTCAGCCTTTTTGCGGTAACTGCCTTTTCCGTGGCGTGTTTGCGCGGAGCAACGGAGGAGAGGTGTTTTGCGTGAATAAATGCACAAAACCCCTTCCCTTCCTATTTTCGTCCTATTTTCGAAATTCAAAATTTTACTAGCACAATTAATTCATTCATTATCTGGAATTTCGACTTGATTGTTGATCTGTGTTTTGTAACCAAAAATTGTAAATTTTTACTCCCACAAATAACCCAACTATTTACGCAATATTTGCGCATTTTAGTATGTTCTTAATAGTTTTTTTGAGAAAAAAGTATGTTCTTAATAGTTAACTTAATTTTCTCTCTAGGATTTGTTGAACTAACCAAGCCGATAACGATAGTTTAGTTGAATTAGAAATAGGACGGTAGTTTAAGTGTCTAAGCTACTTGAATTATTAACAAAAGAGAAGCGTCCTCTATAGTTGGCCATTTGGTACTCCTGGGGAACTTGGACACTGACCCTTCCTAAAAGAGCCAAAAATCTTCTTAGTAAAACTCCGCTTTTGTCTTAAACTCCATCGTAATATTTTCTACGGGAGAAAATAATCATTCAATGGCACTTACACCCTTACTGTTGGTTATTTGAAATTGAGTATAAAATATGACATTATTGTGCAGTGAGAGCAGCATAATATTATTGGAATAAAATAAAAATTGAGATTAAAATGTATAGTCATATATTATTCTATGCTTTGGTGATATGATATAAGTTTTGTTTGAACTAGTATATGAAATATACGCAACATGCCTATTAAGATCTAATTAGTTATAAATTTTTATCACCGTAGATACAATCTATCTACAAATTAAGACTGAGCACAATATATTAAGATTTGATGATGGTTCTCATCGATAATAGAGCAGAAAAAATTTTTCAAAAAAATATGAAGTATAGATGTTTTTATGTACTTAAATAAAGGATAAGTTTTATCAGTTTTGTACTTTCTCACCTTAGTATTATATAATTTAAAATATTTTAATTTTATACTATGAGATTATTTTTTTTTATTTTCTTTCTATCAGGCTTTAGTTAATTTTTTATTAAATCATATACAAAAAACTTGAGATATTCCACCAATAGTTTATCTAATATTCACGTTAGTACTCTTTAGTTTTAATTTTATCACTAATTTAACAAAAAAAATTAATAAAATAATTAATAAAAATAAAAAAATTATATAATATAAAAGTAATACACTTTAAACTAAAAAATATTAAAATAATAAAAAAAATAAAATCACATAAATAATATTTATAATTTTTTTTTAAAATAAATAAAGGACTTGTTGGATAAAAATAGTAAGTTTTTGAGTGCATCACAGCAAAATGGCAGTGGTGTGCAGAAGGGAAACAGGTGGCAGGTGGGTCGGATACGCGGACAAACGTCTACACCCAACCGCAAGCCCCAAAAAATATTAAAAATAAAAATAAAAATAAAAAGCATTGCAGGAGATGCGACTGCGAAGTTGGGGTTAGGGTTCATCTCTCCATTTTGTTTTTTTTCCCCTCACAAGTTTGCATAGTTATTAATTAATACACGTCGCCCCCTCTATCTCTATTCCTCTTATTATAACCAAGTGGAACCTCTTATATAGTCTATTATTACTCTTTTTATCTCTCTCCTCTCAACATTCCCTCTCTCTCTCTCTCTCTCTCTCTCTCTCTCTCTCCTCTTCTTCTTCTTCTTCTTCATCTTCTCAAATATCTCTCCTCGATGAAGAGAGAAAGTGAGGGGGAGAGGGGAGGTGGGGGGGTTGCCCATTTTCTCTCTCTTAGGGTTTCTATATAGTCGCCATTTTTGGGGTCGGAGAGGGGGCCCAAGAGAGTGGGAAACAGGGGAGGAGGGGGACAGGGCGAAGTGAGTGCTATTATTGTTCCTTCCCCTACCAGCAAAAGCCCCAACTGGCGCGAGCCACCGACCCCGCTTTCTCCTTCTATTTCTAGTAGGGCTTTTTCCGAGTTCCGACCCACGAATCGGAAAAGCGCTTCTGGGGTTTGGGGGCTTGCGGGATTTTTTTTCCTTTTTTTTTTTTTTTTGGGCGACTTTTGGGCATGGCGATGACCGAGTTGGAATCGGCCGAGTTCTGGCTCCCTTCCGAGTTCCTCGGCGACGACTACTACCTCGAGGAGGCGAAGGTGGGCAACGGAGTGGGGTTGGGGTTGGGGTTGGGGTTCGGGTCGAGCCTCGACTCGCCCGCGGAGTCGGCGGAGAGCGACGAGGAGGACTACATGGCCGGGTTGACTCGCCGCATGGCGCACTCCTTCCTCCTCGACGACGACAAGGAGCCCACCGCTACGCAGAACCCTAAGGTCGGTTCCCCCCATCTCCTCTTAGTTTTCGCTTACCCACCATCGTCCTCCACACCCGCTGAGTAGCAGGTCTGTTGATGCGTGCTGTTGTAGCCCCGGGTCATGGCCGGTTCCCCCCAATCCACTCTCTGCGCCATGGGCTTGTGGTCGAGCTCGGGCCACGACAGCCCTAACGGCCCATCCCAGGTTCCGTCTCCTCCGTCCTCTCCGCTAGAAACCCTAGCGGAGGACCCCTGGGATCTGCTCAATCTCGCCGCCGACGAGGTGATGCGGATGAGTCTCCACGAGCAAGGTAACCACCGGAGCTTCAACGGCGTCAACCTCTCGGTCCCAGCCCAGAAACCCTCGTCTCCTCCGATTCGCGCGCCGCCGAAAAACCCTAATCCTAGCCCCAACCCTTACCCTAACGGCGGCTACTACACCACCCCGCTGATGACTCAACGCCAGGTTCAAGTTGCTCAAGTGAGTTCTCTCTTCGACCCCTCCCTCTCTAATATTTCCCCACTTTTACGNTTGTGGTGCTTCGGGGCAAAGCAGTTTCATCACCTGCGGCAACAGCAGCTTCTGAAGCAGCAGCAGCAGCAGCAACAAATCGCGGCGGCGGCGCCGCAGTGGGGGAAGCAGAGCAAGAGAAGCTGCGTCGGCGGCGGTGAGGGGCGGTACGCGCGGCCGCTGGGTTTGTCGCCCGCGGCGTGGCCGCCGCTGCAGAAAACGCAGTTGCCGCAGCCGCAGCCGCAGCGCGGTTCGGGGATGCGCGCCATATTCCTCACCGGCGCGGGCGCCAAAAAGGAATCCGCGGGAACGGGCGTGTTCCTGCCGCGTAGAGCCGGAGCCCCCACCGAGCCCCGCAAAAAACCAAGTAAATAATAATAATAATAATAATAATAATCCTTGGCTTAAAACCATTTTAAATTATTATTTGTTCTTTAATTATTTTTTTTTTCTGGAAATTGTTCTTACATATATATACGTATTCTTTTATTTTTATTCCCAATATTTGGGAACAGGTTGTTCTACCGTGCTTTTACCGGCGAGAGTTGTGCAAGCTTTGAATCTAAATTTGGACGAGTTCGGGGCTCAACCGCGCTATCCGGGGGGCTTTGTTCTGGATCATGGTTAGCCCCACTTATTATTATTATTATTATTATTTGCTTTGTTTCTAATTAACAATTTAATTAACCCCTTGTATTGTTCTATAATATAATTTCAAATCTATATAATATGTTGTTATTCGTAGATGCTCTTGTTGGCCGGAGCAACGCCGGGCTCTCCCACCACAAACGCAGCAGCAACCAGCTGCGTCCCCAGCCGCACCCGCCCTCTGCGGTCGCAACCGCCGCCGCGGCGCCCGCACTGCCTCATGAGCTCCGCCTCCCCCAGGAGTGGACTTACTAACCTCTTACTAAGCAGTAGCAAGTACGTAGTGGTAATAATTTGTAGTGGCAATAGCAGGTTAGAAAATGAAGGATTATAAGTACTAGTAGTAAGTATTGGTTTGTTGATTTTTGATGCCGTCGGGTTAGTTCATATTGGTTTATTTTGGGCGAGGGTTTGAAATTTGAGGGGCCTAATTGGAAGGTTGTCAGCAACTTGCAGGGTCATGCGGAGAGGGGTTGGATTAGGGTTGGAATGAATAAAATATGAATGTTTTGGAGACTCAAGACTCAAGAGAGAGCAAGAGAGAGAGAGACAGAGTTAGTGCAAGGGTGTTTTTGCAAAAATAAGAGGCTCCCTATCTTTTTTTTAGAACTATTACCTTGGATGCTCACCTAAGACCCCACCTATTTCTCTTTCCTTTTGCAGCCTTTCTACTTGCGAAAGAATCACAAGCAGATGGGCTTCAGAAATTAAAAAAAAAAAGAAAAAGCATTACTTGTTGTGTTTGTTGCCTTTTTATTTTTGTTTTCTTCGTTATGATGGAATATGCAAATTATAAAAGGACTGCTCCCTTATATTTGTACTACTTCTAACCAATGTCTCTGTAATATTGAAAATTAAAAGGGTTTTAATAGTAATATAGTGAGGTATTAATATTATTGTTGTGTACATTTTTCACCCTTTTTTTTTTTTTTCTTGTCGAGTATTTATTTGTTTGGAATCAATGTGCTGATGTGCTTTGGTTGGGTACTCGAAATGGTTTCCTGATTGTGTCGGGCGTGACATTCGCTGCCTTTTCTTTTATGAAAAGAAGTGAGAGATGTTCCATTATGTGTGATCGTTATTGTACGGCTGTGATGGTAAAAGAGGGTACATAAATGTTCATGGGTTGCTTAGGCGTGAAGCCTTAATTGAGCTGTGACTTAGCCTTAATCTTCCTTTTTTTTTTGTTTGAACTTCCCCCTGATCTCTATTTTTAGAAAGTTAACCCTGTAATTTATTTATACTCATCCAGATCACATTACCCTGGCTCGGTCAAACTCTATAATTAAAGATTCTTTTGCGGCGTTTAGACCAAAAGTGCTTAGGACTTAGCGCATGCATGTATGCTTTGCTACTCTAATGTATGCGCTTATTAATTGGAAAGGGACACAACAACAACAACAAAAAAAAATAATAATAAAGAGGCTGAATACAATAATTAATAACATGATCCCTCTGAACTTGAGATTATTATTAGTTGATTTATTGGGGTCGGGGTGTTGATTGTTGTTCATGATGGGCTGGGACTTGGGGTTGAGTGGACTACACGTTCTCCCAGTGAGGTGGGTTGGCGCTGTGGGGTCGAGAACTCAATTCAAAAATGAATGGGGTTGGGGTTGGGGTTGGGGTTGGGGTTGGAGTTGGGGTGTCGAGATCCGTGAAAAGGCTGTGATACCTGTAGTGGGTTCCACCAACCACTCCCATGTGCCCGTCACGTTGCACCACACACCCCCTCCTCTTCCCGGTTTATTTTTTTCGGGGGAGAGGAGAGGATGCGGCGTTGTGGGCCCGGCCCGGTCCATGGTTGCAAATGAACCTCAGCTTATTCCGGGGTCTGCTCTAAGAGATATTTTCGAATGTTTATCATTATTATTATTATTGTTATTATTATTGCTGTATTATATCACCGTTTTGTCATTAGTTATTTAATATGTGATGTGTGTTGTGTCCCTATCAGTATGGGCTGGACTAATTGGAGAGCTTCGTTCTATCCCCGAATCATAATGACGAGAGGCCAAATCGGAGTTTAATTTGAAGATCAGGTCTCTATGGTGTTTTTATTGGTTGGTTTACACAGACTGCGAAAGCAACATATATAAGGCGATGGGTCCCCTCATGTCACAGTTCATTAATTAGTTTTACCTTCTAATTGTTTTTCTTTATAGGCGATCTTCGTATATATATGCCGTTCCGAGAAGGATGATTAAAAATGATAAACTAGAAAAGAAATTGGTTCCGTTTAGTTCAACTTGGTTTTAGCGTGCAGTTTAATCAATCTATGCAGATTGTTGTTCCGATTTTCCTACTCTACTTTTGAGCAACAACATGACAAAGGAGATGAAAGAGAGTCAATGGGTATCTTTCGACGGTTGTTAAACCACTTACGCACGATGGGAGGTGCATATATTTCGCACGAGAATATTAGCTAAATTTCTCCCCGATTTTTTCTCTTCTCTGCAATTTCTAGTCGTATTTTCTGGCGATCGATGAGCGCGACCACGTCGTACGATGATGATGAATCAAAAGTTTGAACATTGGTCTTTTAAATTGTCGCGATGCCAATTACACATGGTACTACTAGCTGAATGAATACTGGGAGTTCATTAATCACTACACGTGGTGAGAACTTAATTGCCGTCACGTAGTAGGTAAGCTGCCTATTTATTGATTGATTTTTTTTCCGTTCACTATACGAACCCATTGAGCTGGGTTTCACGAGTCTCAGTCGAACCCGAATCCGATCCAACTAATTTCGGCCCGGCCCATACTAAACCTTGGACCAAAGTCATAAAAGATTTGCAGTGATAGCATTGGCACAGAATTTTATTAAGAGTACGGGCTCTTTAATTCTTTGATCCATCAGGCCCGTGGAGGCCCATGAAATTGATATCTTGGACGAGGCCCTCAAAGGCGGCGAACGAAGACCCGCCTTCCTCAGCACTGCTTCTAGCAGCAGCCGCCAATTCGTGGGCCGACCGTCTGAATTCCTCGGCCGTCTCTCCTTCCATCACTTCCCTCATCATTCTCTCCGCTGTTCTTCTTTCGCTCGCGTCTTTCATATCCAATTGCAATCCAATCCAATCCTCGACACCTTGCTCCCGAACCTGCTTGTGATCAGCTGGTCAGCGAAATATGGCCAGTAGTATATCGTCGGCACCCCGACTGTTATGCTCTCCAATTTCGAGTTCAGAGCACCGTGGGTCAAGAAGCCGACCACAGCCCTATGGGCCAGAACATCTACCTGGGGCCCACTCAACCAAACGGACCCCTATCTTCTTTATCAACAACACAGAAAAAAAAAAAAAAAAAAAAAAAAAAAAAAACCTTGTTGTTTGGTTGTCAAATAATATGAAAAATTGAGTTATTAAAATAATTTGATTTATAGCACCTTGATCTCTTACTTAAATCTGATGACTTGCAATCTACTTTAGAGTTACACCAAAAAGGTTTTTGATGAGCCAGGTTCAATACATTAATACGTCAACAGCTACAATACAACATCTTTAGACTGAATGCATAAAGGTAATAATATCGGCTACTGCATTACCAACGTCAAATAAGGAAAATATAATAGTGCATTTTTGAAAAGACCAGAAACTAAAATTCGCAAATGTTACGGCAAGTAAATATCATGTTTCATCGTACCCGAAACCATTAATTGGGCCGGGCCAGAGATTTTATATGTTGGACCAGCCTTTGAAAGGCCGCGAACGACGACCCGCCCTCCTCGACGCTCTTCCTCACGGCCTCCGCCGTCGCCTTCGCCGACCGTCTGAGCTCATCGGCGGCGTCCCCTTCCATGGCTTCCCTCACCATTCTCTCCACCGTACTGCGTTCGCACGTGTCTTTCATGTCCAATCCGATTCTCCACACCTCGCTCACGAACCTGCTATTGATTTGCTGGTCGGCGAAAAACGGCCAGCATATCATCGGCACTCCCTCCACCATGCTCTCCAGGGTCGAGTTCCACCCGCTGTGCGTCATAAAGCAGCCCACGGCCCGATGGCCCAGAACCTCCCTCTGCGGGGCCCAGCCCACGACCCGGGCCCGGTCCCGGTCCCTCGCCCCTTCGATCATGGACTCCATCTCGTCCGTCCATCCCCCCTCCTCGATCAGATCCGGCCGCACAACCCACAGGAAGCGTCGACCGCTGCCCACCAGGCCGCGCCAGAATTCGAGGAACTGCTTCCGGGACATCACCGCGAAGCTCCCGAAGCTCACGTAGACGACGGACCGCTCCGGCTGGCCGTCGAGCCACGCCACGCACGTGCGGTCCTCGCGCCACAGGCTCGCACGTGCGGGTGCGGATTCGGATCCGGAGCGGAGGGCGTGCAGGGGTCCGACGGCGTAGGTGACGGGCATGCGGGCGCGGATGCTGGAGAGGGCGGAGGGCTCGAGGTGCTCGCACGTGTTGAGTATGAAGGCGCGCGCGCGGGCGCTGTGCGCCGTGACCTCGGCCACGAACCGCAGCATCGGGTCGTCGGAGCTCCTCGCCTCCCTGCAGAAGCTCGGCAGGCCTCGAATCGGCTCGTCCAGGTCGGCACCCTCTGCATGCGTGGAAAATTATTCCTACATATTATTAGTTAATTTAATTTGTCCTAAAAGATTATATATACATAAGCCCCGATACGTAGTACTAATTTGTTTTGTTTAATTGTTAACCCGGAATGGGGAGCTCCCCGCTCTGTAGGAGCTTGGGGATGCAGTAATAAGCCCACACGCTGGACGCGCTGGGCGTACGGAACGCCATGGCGGGGATTCCCAGTTCCTCCGCGATATCGATGGCGAAGGGCATGATCCCATCGGCGATCACGCACGTGACGCGCGGCGCCCGGCCGCCCGACCCCTCGCGCAGATCCACCAGCAGATCGCGGTACGCCTGGCTCGATCTGGCGCGCAGGGACGCGTCGAGCTCCAGCAACCGCGCGGCCGAGCGAGCCCGGTCGTCGGGGAGCCCGTCCGCGATGGCCCGGAACTGGACTTTCGGCCCCGGCCCCCTCCCCGGAAGTGAGTTCCCGCTGGAGCTGCGGAGGAGGCGGCGGTGGTTGTACTCGGTGTTGAGGAAGGTCACGTGGATGTCCGCCGCCGCCAGGAGCTCGGCCAGCTGGAGCATGCAGTTCAGGTGGCCCTGCGCCGGAAAGGGGAATATCAGCACGTGCGTCGATGCCGCCGCTCCTGCTGCTGCTGTGACGTAACTATCGCTCGTCATGTGGTAATATTTAATTGGCCTGTGAGTACTCTATGCTGCTCCTCCGGGATAGGTTCTAGATGACCACAAGATAATATAGTGCTGTGCTGGTCCTGCTGGATCAATTATAAGAGAGACCCGTAACGTATTTGTTAACGTTCCATAGTAACTAGCTAGTGACGTGGGGAGGGATTTATCTCTTGGCACCAAAATTTTCGATTTTAACAATAACCGTACATCAAAAAAATATAAATATTCTGAATATTTTGTGCATATGATCTGTTCCCAAATTACAAATAGCACACCCCAATACTGTAATTGTTGTTTGGAGCTTTCTGGTCAGTAATGCACCATGCGCAAATTATTAATATATATATGTCAACAAAAGAGCACGTAATCTGCCACTAGATCATTAATCATGAATTAAAATTTGTCTATTTAGAGAAAAACATGAGAATAAATATTTTTCTAATAGAGGTTGCTGATGGGTGATGGCCATTCATTTATTATTGTAAATCGAAAATGATTGCTTAACTGAGGGCATTAATTTTATCTGGACCATGCTGTTTAATTTGTAGGGGTGCAGTCAAAATAATTTTTTTTAAAAAAATCTCACATACGTAAACAAATACTAAATTTAATTTAATTATCAATAGAATGAAAAGTAGGTATCGATTTTACATCACTATCATCTTATGGTTTATTTCTTTTATTAGTTTAATCTATTTTTTTAAATCAGAAATTTAAATAAATCTCTGTGAATTCTAGTACGGACGGAGATGGATAGGATATATAGCAGGATACAGCTATAGATGGATATATAGCATTATTCTTATAAATATTATTTGTTTTTATGATATCATTAGTAACTTTGATAATATTAATGCTTTTAATGTGATAGCTAAATCTTTGGTCCATCAAAATCAGCCGTGCGCGTACGATTTTAAAAAAAGTTCCACAGGGTGATATTTTCGCATTCGTGTGAACGAGAAATGGTCTGACTCCAACCAGGAAAAAAAAAAAAAAAAAAAAAAAAAACGCATCTTTTTCCGTCCCATCTCGAGAAAAAAAACAACACCACTATCATGGATGTGACAACAAGCACTTCTAAAAGTCTAACTTGCACATGAATTAAAAAACATAATTTTTTAATTTATCATAGCTCAATATAATATTTATATATTATCTTTTATTTAACCTTTATAATTCTACATGGTATATTAGAATTTATCATAAATAAATTCTCTAGCACATAATTTATTATTATTAAACAGATCATTTCTAGCGCAAGTCGCAAGAGGCTTGATGGTTGATAATCAAGGTCCCGAGTTTGAATCCTAGGTGATTCACATTTCCAGCTAAATTTTATTTCTAAATAAAATATATGAAACGAATAGCATGCTAACTATCTCTTAATAATATAATATATATATTATATATATATAGTGAGGCTACTATGCTATCGGAGCACGGACCTTTCTGTGCTTCCAGCTCGTTTTCGATGTTGCGACTTTCGAATCGTTGATCGGCTCGTTAAACTTGATCTAGATGTATTTCAAGTAGCTAAAAATAATTTATGATTTTACGATATCATTTGCCTAGTGAAAGAAGGGGCTCAAAAATCAACGGCTGAAATTAAAATCTTACAAAATATAATAATATGATATTAAAATCTTAAATCAAAGATATTGATCTTGTTTTATATAGTATAAAGAATTTTCTATCAAAATTTCACGTGATTTGGTATATTTTACACTGTTAAACATGCAAACGGCTCACTACGACCATTAAAATTTGTTGATTTTGAGCCCATTCGATCACTAGGCAAATGATATCGAAAAATAATAAAATTTATTTTCTAGATCCAAATACTCTAGATCAAGTTTAACGGAGCCGATCGACGATTCGAAAATCGCAACATCGAAAACGAGCTAGAAGCACGGAAGCTCCGTGCTTCCGATAGCATAGTGGCCTCACTCTATATATATATATATATTATTAAGAATTAGAAGCCTTTCTCGTCAAAACAACAGCGTCTGATAAAAACTTATCCTACTCTTTCTAATAACAGGAAAATGATTGTCTAGAACTGGGCCACTATATTAAGTGGCCCAAGAAGTGTTACGTAATCCAGGTCCGATCAATGCCTTATTATTGGTGGCGGACAGAGGCAAAAGCCCGGCCGATTGTAATCTTGGAAGATCAGAGGGTTGCTCTGTAATTTCTAAAGCAGCTTTTACTGTTTTTGTGCTTATTAAGCGATACGTTGGCCAAATGGGGTCGTTCTTCGCAATTTTATCTCCGTTTCGGGCTCGATCAATTGATCGAGTTCGACCTAGCTCCGACAGTTTTCTAACTCGCCGCTTCGGGGATATTTTCCGCAGGTGCTACAAACGTAGCGTCGTCGTTCACAATATATTTACACAACAACAACCCATTAAGTTAAAAAAAAAAAAAAAAAAAAAAAAAAAGATCACAGCCGTTCATCTTCGTCCGCAGTCGAATCAGAATCGTCGCTATCGACCGCAGCGACCTGTGACGGCCCGAATCGAACGGCTGAGACGGCGCGATCCCCGCCACGTGTACGGCCATCCTTACGGGCCACGTCGCCTCGGGCCTTTCTCTCTTCTCTGAGATCCGAAGGGGCCAAAAAGCAATCCATGGACAAGCCATGAACATTAAAGCCCACCTCCTCGATGGTCCACGCCTCCTCCACGTGCGACCTCGCGCGACGCACGTGACCGCCGCGCCCCGCGCGGGACCGCACCAGCGACGCCGCCGTGCGCCCGGCGTGCGCCACGTGGACCCCGTCGACGGGGCGGTAGTCCCCGATGGTGGACTCGGTGTTGGTCTCCCAGTAGACGGCGCGGCCGTGGACCGGGTCTATGACCCGGAGGAGGTGGGCGTCCTCCAATTGGACGAGGAGCCCGGTCCTCTGGCTGAAGTGGCCCCACAGGGTGTGGCGCACCACCTCCGCGTTGGCGCTGCTCAGCCCGCGACACGTGGCGTCGTCGGCGTCGAGGCGCAGCACGAAGCACGCCTCGCCATTGGTGGTCTTCTCCCCGGTCCACACGGCGTTGGAGAAGAGGCTCGCCGTGGACCACGGATCTAGACCCTGTTGATGTGGACCCAATGGTTAATGGTTAGATCGAATTTGGATTCATATTTGGTAATAAAGAGGTTTAGATCATTATATCATAACATCACATTACTCAAAAACTTAATCTAGTTAAAAAACCGGTCGAAAAATATTTTATTAACAATATTGATATGCCAGTTTGGTGAAAGACGTGAGTGTTGCACTGGGCACATGGTTAGCACGTTGGGTGCTGCTTACCCCCTGCACGAACTTCAAAGTACAAATAAAACTTGGATGATATTACAAGCGTGTTTGTTAACATGTTGGATGAATATGGTTAGGCTAATCAAAGCAACGTGATGTCCTATTACACTTTTATTGAGCAATTAATGAGAATTCTTTATATAAACCTGCAGGTGGTCCTATCGCTCTATTAGTGTGGCTCAAACATAATATATACTGGCCAAGTGAGACACTGCTACATGATTTATGAGGGCCTCAAATTTTATTACTCAAAATCTTGTACATAAAGTTTCTAACCCTGGCGATGAATGCCTCAAAATTTCTAATCCTCAAGATACCACATGCTCTGGAATGGAACTTGAGTTGAGACCAAAAGTCTATTTAGCTTTGTTTTATTATTACATTACATTTTACAATATAACATGATTCGAAAAAGTGTTATCTATTCAAATGATATAATTTGGATAAGTGTTATTTTAAAACTCTGCCCAATTGATTTGTTAGGCGGTAGAAATAGAAGCACCAAATTAGAAATATATATATTTTTTAAGAAGTCTCATTTATGCTTGTTATTAGACACCGAAAGCTTTAGAGATTTTTGTTTTATTATTATTATTATTCACTAACATTTTAGTAAAATTTGATGCTGTTAAGCATTCAACAGTATATGGAAGATACAGCCCAAAATCCCATATTGGTTTGCACACCTGATTTAACATACTTTCTATCAGGCTTGGTTGGGCCTTTTTGCATAATCTAACCTCATAGTTTACCTGGAGGGAGCGGCGGAGCGGTCGCGGTGGGCCTCGGGAGGCGCCGGGGTACTGCCAGGGGGCCTGGCGCCACGCGACGCGGCCGTCGCACCCGGCAGAAAGCTTGCAGCCGGCCACCACCAGCTCTAGGCACCACACTTCTGGGCTCCTCTGCCACAGCACGAACCCGCCCACCTGATGCGCTCTACGTCTCCGTCTCCCCGATGCCGATTTGGTCACGCTCATCAGCAACTGCACCTTCCCCATCGCGTACATGCTGCTCACCCCGCCTATCGCTTTTTCCCCTCCCACCGCCACCGCCGCCGCGTACTGCTTCACTATGTACTTCGCCCTCAAAACCTCCTACTCATAAATCGTAACTACCAACAATGAGTAAATTTTTATTTTCTTTTTATTCTGTAATTTGTAATAGGTAAAGTTGTGCGAAGAAGTTTCCTCTGTAACAATTGCAGGCTATTTTGAAATGACCTTCTCTATAATTTTGTTGCATGGATAAACATACGTTCTTCAGCAACTTTTGAGTTTTCACAATCCAGTAGTTTTCACTAAATGAATTGCAAAATATATATTAGATTAAAGTAACAATGATTAGCCATTAATAGCTAATGAAATTGTAAGTTTCAATAATTTTTTTGATTCAACTCACTAGAATAATTAATTAACATAAATAGCGACTAATAGCTAGCTAGCACCTAATTAAGAGGGAGGCTCGATAATTACAATTGGGTCTTGTTTGATGCTGCGGGTGATCATCCGGACCGATTCCCGGTCCTCGACGGGTACGGGCGCGAGTGGGGCGGCGCCGACGACGCCAAGCATGAGGTGAAGCTCAGCCGCTCGGCCAAGCACCGATGACGGTGCAGTACTGCGGTCGCGGTGCGACCGCATCCACCCCTTCATCACGTTTCCCCAGCTGAGTCGGGGGCTGTTTTCTGCACTTTTGCTGTGCGACGCGAACGTCGACTCCTCGTCGGGGACCGGCACTTCGAGCACCGTGTCCAATCCATCTTCTCGATCCAAATTTGGACACAACTTCTTCATCAGAAGAGATTTTGCTAGGAGGAAAAGGGAGAATATATATATATAATGAGAGAAACGAGTTGGAGGCTATAATTAAGCGGCAAAAATAAGAACGTGTTTTGGGTATAGAAGTTGACGAAGTAGATGTTTATAACATATTTGAACGTGGACGCACGCTGCTATTTCTTACGTTTCAGATGAGCATGCATGTCCTTATAAAGAGTTTGATAGAAGTTGGGTTTGAGATTTGCTTCTTGAGAACGCTGTTGTTTGCTTAAATAATTTGTTCACGTTGATTATTAATTAGCAGAGTTGCTTACTCTACAAGCTTTTTTTTTTTTTAAAAAAAAAATGTCTTGTATTAATCTAGAAGTTGATATCTAGCATTAGGGCCTGCTCAAGTGGTCAGGTATTTGATCCTTTCGAGTCTCACAATAAACTTAGGCTCAAATCCAACAAATAAGTTTATCCTAACTATCCGGTGTTTCGCACGTTCTCCTCTCAGATATTCCAAATCTTTAATCCTTATTCTGCAGATATTATTATTGTCTCTTTGCTACTAATTGGTCGGCGCCTCGTTCTAATCCACATTCCTGCTCCACGACATGAAGCAGCAAAAAAATGTCCTAGCAATTTAAATGCCAAGGATAGATAGAGAGAGTAATTTTTCACCTTCCATGTATATATAACTAGGCTACTATATTATTAATAGAATCAAGTCGTGCTATTAGGTTTCAGCCTTTCGATGATGAAGGAATGTTGGATAGTTGGGAAAATAATACGATCTAACGAGTAGAAATGATTAAACAAAATAGATCTAACGATAGAAAATTTGATAGCATTAAGCTCCGGATGTTATTGATAGCATAGTAACCGAATTCTCTCTCTCTCTCTAAATATATATACATGTCTAGCTTCATGGCATTTCTAAATTTCCTTTTTCTTCTTTCAGTTTTTATACTTTTATTTTTATTCAGCATCTCTTGGACTCATACCTGTCAACTAAATTCACAACATCAAGAATTTATAACATTGCCCCAGTTGATGTAAACTTTTTTTTTTTTGAGAGACAGGTAGCATGCTACTCGCTTCATTTATTTCATTTAGAAATAAATTTAGCTGGAAATGTGAATCAATTAGGATTCGAACTTGGGTCTCGGATACCAACCACCAAGCCCCAGTTGATGTAAAAACTATTAATAATATAAAGTGTGGTGTATGAGTTTCACGAACACATCTCTCGATCCCCTTGCAGCGCCGCCCTCACCGTCCATGCATGTTTTGGGCTGCATCAACTAAAACTATCAAGTAATGTAAGAGTTGACCTTGACTACCAAATAGTACTGCAATGAACATTAGCCAATTAATTAATTAATTATCCTGCATCAGTGTCGTAATTAAACAATATATATTTACGCAATTGTTGTGCAGCATGTACATATAACAATGAGGTCGGCAAATTAATTAAGGATGTGTCACAACGGAAAGTGCTTCAGAAATAAGCTTCTACTTTGACCCGTTTGGAAAGATTGACAAAGTTTTTGAATTTTTAGATATTTCAAAATATGAAAAGTGGATGCATACTTTTAGATCTTCGATATCAAACTAACTCATCCTAAACTTGTTTTATCATTTATGAAACGAGTTGTAGATACAGAGTACATTGAGAATACTTCCTACCAGATCATTCTAATACGTAGCATAATAATATTCATTAAGACTTGAGAATGCTAATTTTCTCTCTGAGAATTATTATTATTATTATTATTATTATTATTATTATTATTATTATTTATAAAACCAGCCTTTCTATGTGGAAGAAAACAAGGTAAGAGTAAGAAAACCTATTACTTTAACATGCACTAACATTTGTAGTGGGCACCAATTCCTCTTCATAGATTTGGAGTCCACACAAACCACTCACCATAAATCAAAGAAGTGGTGTACCCTGCAAATTAACCTAAGTATATATTTAGGGGAGCAGTCATTGTACGGCAAAAGCGGGGACAACATGTGGGGAAGTGCCATGCATCATTAATTGTTTACCTATGCCATATTGCCATGTAGGTAATTTGGTACCACATAGAATGGTAAATCATGCCCCTTTTTTGATGCTGTTTTGATGTTCAAAATGGCAAATAACACCGGTTAAAGGCATAAGCAATATTGCACTAATGATATAAAAGCAAGGGATTAAGTAGTGTTTGAGAATCATATTTTTTTATTATTTTTTTTTGAGAAAGAGGTAGCGCGCTACCTGCTTCATTCTTTTAATAATATTTTTTTTTTATTATTACTAACATAATTGATAGAGATAGTTATATATTCTTTGTATTGAGTTTTCTTGATTAGACAAAGCAGAGGTGAAATGGTTTTCGTAAAAAATGACGTGCGCCATTTGATAGTGCTTTTAACGAGTCAAACACAGCAGAACAAATTAGATTGAATTAATCAGAGCTTTTGCATTAAGAATTGATTAGCCCGTGGGCTGGGGCCGCTACATGGTTAGATCAAACAGACACTCAAACGTTAGTTCAACAAGGATCTATATCCACAGCCGTTTGGCAAAAGATGGTCAAGCTAGAAGATACAAAAAAAACCCACCTCCATTGCATTTGCAGGAAAGAAAACAAACATACAATTCCTCCAATTTTGCTAGATTCCAAGGAGTTGGGTATGTGACACGTCGAGTAATATTTTACCTCTCCATCTACATGTAGTTTATTTCCCGAATAAATATGGAAATTGACACATGGGGGGAGCCATACACAATCCCAGCACTGCATCGAGGATGTTGACAACTCGGAGCAGATCACAGTGCCCACTTGCCTCGTGGGTAGATACTGGTGCGTGAGTGAACGGGTGTAGGCCATTGTGTTTGGTTCCCCATTTCTCTGTAAAAATATGTAGGAGTTGGTGGATGTGGATGGATCCATCTCCTATGCTTATGTGCGCTTTTAAAATGATTTGAATTTTTTTTATTTTGAGAAAAAAATAGCATGTTATTTGTTTCATTCATTCAGAATATGAACTTAGCTATATGGGTGAGGCAACAAGGCCTTTAATGAGATGAAATACAGGGCGAAGACGAAAAAAAAAAAATCAGTGTCTCTCCATAGGATGAAGTTTTCCCCCACATGGATGTCAGGTGTTTAACCCATTGTATATTTGAATTTGAATTTCAACTTCATTAGCGCCTTGGAAGAAACTGCATCCATTATATATTTTCCAATTCTAGGGTCTTAAAATCTAAATCATTACTGCAGGAGTAAAGAGACTGCCAAAAGTTAACATTTCTTTTTTTTTGAGAAAAATGTAGCATGCTACCTACTTCATTCAATAAGAAAATAAATTTAGCTACAAAATACGGAGGCAACTAAGGCCTCAATACGAACGAGAAAGACACACACCCGCACACGCCCGCGTGCCATGTAGGTCGTGCATCATGTAAATGAGGAGATCAAATAAACTATACAGTATACATGTTATGAAAAAAACAAAAATATTTGGTATAGTACAACTTCAAAATATTTCTCAATCATGTCTCCATCTATTTCAATTCTATTCCCAATCTACGCAAATCCTTCCAAAAATAAAATAAAACAAAAGGCAAATTTGAAAAGGACTTGAAATTAGGTGGGTGAATAGAATTCAAAGCAAAGGAAAATGGAGGGAGACGGAATGAAGCAATGGCCTATGGCTGACGTGGTGGGCCAGGTCCAGGAGATGAGGCGGTCGGGAGCGCACGACTCGGTGAGTGGGCTCGCGCTCGCCCTTCGGTTCCCCGAAGTGGCCGGCCCAAGCACCAGTCCCTCCGCATTCGCCGGACCCTTTTTTAAATCTTAGACCAGTGCTATGCGTTCCCACAAAACGTACCCCAAACCGTCCCATATTTAAACTTTATGAATAGTGTGATATAACGTCGAAACATGCATACAATTTCTTTTTTAGGAATAAATTTTATATGACTAATACACTATTTTTTTATGAAATCTTAAAAAATAAAAAAATATTTATTTTAAAAATCAACGGAAAGCCTGAAAGCTATTTTATGAAATACTTTTCGAGAAACCAAATGCGTTCTAAAATCAACCAACCAACTTACAGTTGTATAAAAAAAAACAAAAAATTAATAGTGTACAAAATATTATTTACTTTTAATAATTATTTTGATATTCAAATAGGGTCCTGTGTAACTCATGATAGTGTTAGTTTTAGCAGGGACGCCGACTTTGGGATACAAAAAGCATTTTCCCCCTACTGTTTCTGTGAGATTAGGGAATATATGCTCCTCGCCAATTTTCCATTTTGCCCCTCCACGTTTCCGTAATTTACTTCTCGCCCTTCCCCGTTGTACCTGCAGGTTTAAGTCAAAACTTTTGAAAAAGGATCTTCTAGTCATACTGAAAAACAAAAAAAACCTGCCCTATGGAAAAAAGGGTACTGTTTTTAATTTTTCTAAAAAATAAAATTAAACAAGAATGATTACTCATTAGTCTGATGGTATTGCTTTGAAAGAAGTACATCAATAATCTCTATTTATAATATTTCTTTTTACGGAGTTTTCTTTTCTAAATTTTGCTAGATTTAAATAATAAGTAAAAATAGAATAAAAATGACGTTCTTTAATGTGTATTTTTTCACACACTTCTAAAGATAAGAGCAGAGTAAGACGTTTTTTAGTATGTTTTGTGACATAGTCCAAAAAGTGTACTACAAAATACTCTAAATATTCTTTTCTCTAGTGTGCATGGTTTGAAATGCATTAAAATCAACTTTGAAATTAAAGATATTTTTTAGTTGCATATATTGGAAGTTAGGACACATTCATCTGCAACTATTTTTTTTTCTAAAAAATATGATATGTTTATGATTTTGGTATATTTTCATAATTACTTTTTCATGCTCTTTATTGAAATTTCTAGATCACAATACTTATATTTGTATACTGGATGGTTTCATATAAAAGTTTGGTCATTTGGCTCGCTCAGACTTATTATGAATTCATTCATGATCTAATTACAATATTACATCCCCTCGGCCGAATCAATTCAGGTTCCGATTGAATCACGTAATGCTTGTGATTTGAGCTCAATTTAGATCTAAACCAAACCTGACATAACAAATCGCCACAATAGGCTACTAAAAGTGCACGACGTGACAACTCACATGATCTGGACCCTCAGCCACGTGGGTCCCTTCGAAAACCCGGTCCACCACACGAATATTAAGAAAATAAAAAAGTAAAAAAGAAAATAAAAAGAAACCGATTCAGGGGCATAACCGCAGATAAATCCAACACCCTGGGCCAAATGGTTAGCTACACGAATATTAAACTATTAATTAAATTATTATTATATCTCAACTAAATTTATATTATACAAAAAAAATTATATACTATAATTACATAGTTGAGACCCCCCCATCTTTCTCTTCCTCTCCTTTTTAACCCCGTTCTCGTTCTCGTTCTCGTTCTCGTTCTCTCTCTTCGCCGTTCAACTCCCAACGCTCTCCTCTCGCTTTCTCCTCTCCCTTTCCTCGCCGACGAATCAACGATCCGATTTTATTAAAAGGCGAGGGGGATTTTGCGAATTATAATAAAATAAAGGGGGGTGTTGGAGGAATAAAAGAGAGGCCCTCGTTCGAAAGGGAATTTAATTTAAACTTCGTCGTTGTGGACCGATTCGGAATTTTTCTTCNGGTGGGGGGGTGGGGGGGGATGACGAGGCCGAAGGAGATCGGATGGTGAAGGAGCATGGATGTGATCTCTCGCCGTAGTCCACGCCATGACGCTTTACATTGCTCGCGAGGCTACGAAGGTGAGGAGATGATCTCTTTTTCTTTTTTTTTTCTTTTTTTTTGGTTGTGGTGGGGGGTGGATTTGAGGATGGTTGGAGTGATCGATCGATGATCGTTGTGCTTTTTGAAGTAGCTATGGAGAAAGGTGTCGATGGAGACGACGGTGGAGCTTCAGCTTCTTCTGGAGAAGTGGAGGCTTCTGCTTCTAGGGCTCGTATTTCAGGTACTTTTGTGCCCTCTTCATCTTTCGCAGCATCGAGAGATCTCTCACGTGTAGAGATTTTATTATTATTATTATTATTATTATTATTATTATTATTTCAAGGGTGTTTATATGATGAATGAGGCATTTTGTTTCGGTTTCTTAATTTTTAGATTAATTATTCACGTTATTGTCGATATTGGGCGTTTGCTATTGTAGACTTGTATTTGATTGGCCATGTAAATTATAGTTTTTGTGTTTAGAATAATAATTTTGTGTTTGTGCATCGTTATTTGTAAGAAAGCAATAAAATTTGCTTCCTGTGTAAATGGCATTGCCAGTTTTTCCTCTTTTTTTTCAAGGCATTTTTACAAGTTTTTTTTTTATTTTAATGAAATTAGATTGTTGTACGCTAATAACTGTTCTTTCCTTTTGGGGGAAACTTGAAAAATCTCATTGTACAATGTGAAGTGATTTAGTACCTCATGTTTAGATTATAGCACTTGACAGTTGTTTTCCAGTTTAACTGTTGAAGGTTCGCCATTAAAATCCAGCATGTGACATTCATGTGTTTTGCTAACTAAAACAAATAAAGACAATTAACAAGATTAAGCAATTAAACACATATTTATAACACTTTTAGCCAGCCACATGTGCAACCTTTGTGGCACATACTAATAGGTCCTAAGCAATTAGAAACTAATTTTAGGCTAGTAAAGTTTAGTCTATGCAGTGGCTGGTGAAATGGAATTGGGCTATACCACTGTGAGTATCTTCGCATGTTTGTATATGGTATGACCTCATCAGATATTTGGCACCTGTGTAGGATTTTGATTTTATGCAAAGTTCCACTTTGATATTTTCCGGAAACATTTTGGTACGTCTTAAATAGTTATTAAGATATTCGTTGATGATGAGGATTCTGCGCACGAGCATTCATACTTGTCTGTTCATGAGCATGCATATATGTTGTCGTTTGCAGGCGGATGCGTGCATGGCTGTATCATTGCCTGTCTATGCGTCCTTCGTTGAAATTATTCTATCTATAATTCTTCCTCATCGTGCTTTTTATGATGCAGATTATCCTAACTGAATTTATAGCGGAATTTCCCTTAATTCATGAAGATATTTCTACATGTATGATATAAGTTCCAATGCGATTCTGATATTGTCACAGTACGTTACATTATATAGACAACAGCGGCGAGTAATAAAGTTGGCCAATTCTTTTAGTGTCTCTACATGCATGCTCTCTGTTCTTGATACCTTACAATATATTGCGCCTCTGTCCTTAATCATATAAGCTCGCATACTTCATCATTGTAATCTCTGTTGTGCTCACTTAACCTTGCCGTTCCCTGCACTTTTTTTGATTTAACATGGTGCATCTAGTGGTTGTTTCTCTTATGAATTTCATTGTTGAGTTGATTATTCTTTCAGCTTCTGAGCTATTTTGAAGCAATCAATGCCATTTTCAAATTATCTATCTAACAATCATAAGAGTGTTACCAGTTTCTGTCAAGAAACTGCAGTGTTTTAGATTAACGAATCACTTGTTAGTGTATCACCTTTTTTCATGAATATATAAAAGTAGGTCCAATAGTGACTTTTCTTAGGTTGCTGCCATGTTCTGATCTGAGCTGCTACCATTTGTGAAATTCAGAAGATGCTTGTTAATTATGAATTGATTTAGGAAAACAATATGCTGGGTTTCATTAAATTCTTTGGCTGTGTGCAGTGTGCGTACTGCCTTTGTAAATTTATTTTGTTTGACTTTCCCTTGTGTAGTCAAATTATTGATAAATTTGGAGACTTATGTCATGGTTTTGCCTAAAACTAGTATATTCATGGGTTGGCTGCTCGAGGAGTTCACTATTTACATCGCCCTGGACCAACTCTTCAAGATTTGGGGTTCATGATCCTTCCGGTATGCTTTGATTACATTTTATTTCTTTCCCCTTGATATAGCAAATTAATATCTGCTTGTTGAACTGAAATGTCGATCTCCTCTCTGATTTTCTGATTATAGGAGCTTGGGAAGGAAAGAGGTTACATCAGTGAGAGTCTCTTCACTTTCATCTTTTTTTCCTTTTTACTGGTACAGATCTTCTCTTCTCATGCTTCTTCATTATCCCTTTTTTTTCACTACAGGCTGTACATTTCTTTTGTTTGCTACTTATCGCCTTTCATGTGTGTTTTTGACTTTCCAAATATTTTGGTATTATTTCTATTTATGTGCTTATGTGCTAAGGGAGAAAGTAATATTTGTTGCAGTTGTTCTGATGATGGCCTTTCTTTTGTTGGCAGTGGACATTTCATCCTTTTGTTTATCATAGCAAACGCTTCTATACTGTTCTTCTATGGCGCAGAGTGTTGGCATTCTTAGTTGTAAGTTTGAATAGCCATTTGTTGTTTTTTCTCTGCTTACTCATTTACTGATCCAAGGTGAAATTTGTCTGCAGGCCTCTCAGATATTACGGATCGTTACATTCTATTCCACCCAACTGCCTGGTCCGAACTATCATTGTCGTGAGGTAACATATTAAGGGACAAAAGAAATATCATATTACTTCTAACTTGTAAGAATCATATAAATACATTCCCCTTCAATAATTTTGTACAGGGCTCGATGCTTGCCCAACTGCCACCACCAAACAGTGTACTTGAAGTGCTTCTCATTAATTGTAGGTGACCCCTTTTTATATTCTTTCCCTGTTGTGATTTAACTCATTAACCCTGAGATTTAGATGGTCTTGTTATTTCTTTTTTATTTTTGTTTTTTGTAGTTCCCCGTGGTGTCCTTTACGGTTGTGGTGACCTGATATTTTCATCCCACATGATCTTCACTCTAGTTTTTGTGCGTACGTACCAGAAATATGGTTCTAAAAGGTAAAGCTTTTTGCATCTCATTAACTATGATTTATTTTTACTCTGGCTAATCGAACAGTGAACTATGCTTTGCTATGTAAAACTCTCTTCAAGTAAACATTTTTTATCCTTGTTTTAGTTGAATCTATTTATGAAATTATGATATTTATAATGTTCTATTGCTACCTGTCAGGTTTGTTAAGTTCCTTGCATGGTCGTTGGCTATAATTCAGAGTCTGCTAATAATAGCTTCTCGCAAACATTACACTGTAGATGTTGTTGTTGCTTGGTAGGTAACTAAATAATTTTGGTAGGAATATATATATATATATATATATATATATTTTCTGTTTTTGTTTATGATTCATGTGTCCCTTTTTCTGCAGGTATACTGTCAACTTAGTAGTGTTCTTTGTTGACAAGAAACTAGCTGGTAGCTTCATCTTCAGGAACATTTTTTCTAATGGTGATTAATTTTTTCAGTTTTCAATCTTAATACTGCTGTGTCTTTCTATAGAGATGCCTGATCGAGCAACTGGGTCATCACCTTTGCTTCCACTAAGTATGAAGGAAAAAGATGGCAGATCGAAAGAAGAGCTCCACAAGCTATTAAATGGAAATTCTGTGGATTCTGCTGATCGGGTAATGTAGAGCATTTGTTTGTAATATTGTGCTATTTCCTATTTGACTTATTTATGGTTCTAATTAGTTTGGCATTGATCTGGCCTTTGTGTCATGTTGCACTTATCTTCTGCATATAATTTTTTGTAATGCAAAATTGTTGTTGATGTACTAACTAATGACCTTCTGACAAATTCAAGCTTGATTTGAGGTGAACATAACTTTCTTAAGTGTCTGTCCTTAAGAAAAATACAGGGCCAACTAGCCAAGTTTGACTAAAAATGGAAAATAATTTAGGATGAATGAATGGGGTCGTGGAAAAATAGTTTCTGTGAATAAGGAACCTAATAATCCTTATTTTGCACTGTGCCCTGTGTGTTTTGGGAATCTTTTGTGCCTTTGGGGAGTTTGTCATTGCTTAACTAACGATTCAAGGCTTTATAGGCATGAGCTTTTATTTTCTGGTGCTCTTAATTGTCCCTATTGCCAACATATCATGCTATCGAGCGGTTAATTGGATTGAGATTTTGACCTCTTTCTTCTTTCATTGCTCCAGAGACAGAGAACTCAAATGAACGGGAAGCACGCAGAGGACGCGAACCACGTCCACTCTGATCTTATGGCAAATGGTACATAGGTGAAGGATGCTTTTGATTGGATCGCCAGTTGCAATTCTCAAAGGAGAATCAACTGCGACTAACCAGCATGTAATGTCTCTCTAGCCTAGAGTCTTATGCCGTGCCTTATTCATTATTATTACATGTATTAGCTTAAATGGCATGGCTTCTAATAGTTGCTACTTTTGAAGTTTCAGAATTATGGCTTTTGGCCTCTTATCAGTTTTGCCTATGTGTACAGCAGTTTCATTCTATTCTTCTAAATGCCTCCATGCTTGAAATTAATTCCTTGGATGTGTTCTCGGCGGTTAAAATATTCAATAGTTTTTTTTGCAGAAGTAGCTGGCAGGTTAAAAGTTTAATCTCTTTTTTCTTCTTTTCTTTTTTTTTTTTTTTGAAAAAGATCATGAACTTGGCTATATAGATTTTAATTTTCTTGTAACGTGTATAACTGAGATTGGCCTTTTTAAACCGCTGCTTCGGTGATGTTGCACATGGAACTCTCTATGCTAAAATCCTTATTGAGTGTGTCACATGTGTAGCTACAGTTATCACATGGCTTAGCTATTAATATTTGAGCCCTGGACGGGTTGAATGCACCTGGACCTCTCTGTGCTTCGAATTATTTCTGAAGAGCTTAACAGAAAATTTTTGCTCTCCTTTATTGGTATTACGTAAAAAAAAATTGTTATTTTTTTGATTCGGTGGTGGTCAAGTCAGTGTGATTTAGTCAAAGGAGGCATAGAACAATCTGCTTGCACATGTAAACACTCTTTGGTGGGCTAGTCAACCGTGTCATCTACGTTGCTTTGTATATATATATATATTTTTTAAAAAAACTGCTTTGTTTCTATCTATTTTTAAGGTCGAAACTTTTCAGTCCGTGTCTATGTTAGTTATATTGCGTGTTTGCTGTGCTTCTCATCTTTATTTGCAGAAATATGGGTATTTTGTTTTAATTTATTTTTGGTTTTTATATTTATTTAAAAGAGATGTCAAAATTGTACATTTAATTCCAAGTATAGTGTTGACTCATACAAGCTGATTACACGACAAGTGGATGGAGCAAAGCAACAGCAATCATACTCCATTTATGTGGGATTAGCAAACTTGTTAAGTATTTTAATCTCTTTTGGTTTTTCAGAAAAGCAGTGCTAAAATGACATGAGCAAGAGGATGAGAATCATATATGAGGTGTGCTTTAGTAATAAATAAATCCCATAAAAAATGTTGTATTGCTGAATCAAAATTCCCTGCTCCCTCCAGATACGTAATTAGCATTTTTTTTTTTTAATATACTCTGTAAACATAATGAACCTTTCCTGAGAATCTTTTTTAGGTTGTAATCACAAATAAAAATCTCTATCTTGCACAATGATATAAGTACTAGTGTTAACATTCAAACGGAGGCGAAACATAATAAAAATTTTTTCAACCATGGAGATCCTTTTAAAGCCAAAATTATTACAACATGTATAGGACAACCAACGAAGACAGAGACCGCATTTAGTTATGTCCCTTAACCAATTAGACTTTCTATGTATGATATAAATAACAAAATATGCTACCCTGCTTTTTCAAACCAAAAGAACACAAAATATGTTATCTTGTATAGCTACTATCATCATGGCGTTGGGACTTGGGCATTGAGTAAGGCTCGCATTTATGGCTGTTTACAGCTAAAAGGCTTGCACACCACGTGGGCATGGGGGCTGAGCTTCATAATCTCCATGCCTTGTTGTTCCCTTGCTTGCTGCTGCATCTCCATCTTTAGGGACAGAAGCAAACATACCCCATGAGTCCTTTTTTTTTTTTTTTTTTTAAGTGTTCTTGCCTATTAATTAGTTCTACAAGCCCTTATTCACAGGTTATCTTATATATATAGACCAACATTACAGTGTGCAGATGCTGCAGTTAATAGGAATAAGATTGCTAAGATCTTAATTAATTGCCAGAACCCCACTAGTCCCCTCCTCCAACATCTTTTCTTCTCCACTAAAAAGGTGAGGGAAAGAAAGGGCCATGTATTAATCATCTTTCTTGCGGTGCTCTAACTATATATTGCTTGTCCAGCAATGTTGTAGGGTGCGCCGTTGTTTAATAAGATACTGTCTGATAAAATCTTTTTTTTAAAAGAAAAGAATTACATTAATTAGAGTACTTCCAAATACAGCTCTCAATTGCAGTAAAAAAAAAGAAAAAAAGAAGCATTAAATTAGAACTTCTACATTCTATCAAAATCTAAGATCACTGCCAACAAAGAAACTATTTTCTATTCTCTTATTCTTGACGTACGTGCTGCAGTTAAAAACGGAAGGAAACTAAATAGAGTACTTGAACAAGGTTTTTATGCAATATCCTTTCTCATGCTCTTTTGAAAAATTTACTACTCTCGGGCCCATTCATGGTGAGCCATGGTGGGCGGACCGCGAGACCATTAACACTTAGAATAAATTAATAAATGTGTAGTTATTAAACTGCTGCACATATGTACAGCTCGTCACGCTTTATTCCTTCCTTTCCATTATTATTGCCAAGTATTAATTATCAGTACAGTGTACGTACCTTTCCATATTGAAGGCTACACAAAGTGATTTGTAGTAGTCCACATTTATACGTGACATTTATTATAACAGGAGAGGCCTCGTGGGGACGATGAAATCGTCCGTGTGTGTGTGTATATATATTTAACGAGTATAAGGAATAAAACCACACGATGGATCTAGGGAAAAGTTATCCACATACATATAAGCATGCACCTAATTGAATTAATGTAGAGAGAATAAGTACGTAACGGAGAAATTGGCGTGAGTGGGCTTTTATTAAGGAAGCTCACGAGTTATACGTGCTCTCTTGTCACGAGGTAATAGTGACTCTTGTGTATGGATAGAATTAATAAACATCCTCAATATTTACACTTTGATTGTGATCCACTCCACATGAATGATTCAAACGATCAATCCAAAATGTGGAATTCGTGATCGACGTTGTGAAAATGTGCTTGGAAGTAGATAAGAATATATTATGAAGCAGGATTAAGGACACAAATTTAACTCACTTATAATTAATGTTTGATTAGTTTTTCTAAAATCAATATCTCTTAATTGGCAAAACTTTTTATTTTACTTTTTCATGAAATGATTCCTCAGCAAACTTGTGATGATGAGCACATATACGTACACCAAAATTGTTGCTTTTAATGAGAGTAATTAATCACACTTTGCAATTAACCCAAAAGAAAAACTAATATACATTACCCAAAACAAAAAGACCTTACTTATAGACTAAACAACTACTCTTTTGCAAAATCCCCTCTTTCATATATATACTAGTAAAATACCCGCGCGATACTGCAGATATAAAAATATTTTTATAATAAATTTTAGTTTTTTTAATATTTTTATATAGTTTTATAAATCTAATTATTAATTAAATAAAAGTTATATAAAAATAATTTAATAGTTAAATCTATTTAAATAAAAGTCATTAAAATTGGTATATGCGCAAAGTAATTTATACAATAGTTTATTTTATAAAAAATTATATGAAAAGGATTTGAGATAAATCTATCAAAATAATTTTAAAAAAATCAATAAATAGAAGGAAGAAAAATTGTTAAAAGATAATTGTTATAAGAATTAATGTTATATATTACACACATACATCTATATTTTTAAGAACTTTAAAATTCGCGTTTAAAAAATTTTTTTTTTATTATACAAGAAATTTACGTGATTAACATCTTCATCTATTGCAAATTAAGATTTTAAATTATGCGATTTATATGTTATTTTATAAATTAATTAATTATATTGTAATAATGAAACTAAATTAATTAATAAATTAATTAATTAATTAATTTCATAGAGTTTAGAGATTTAAAATTTAAAACATTTGAAGCTTAAAAGTTAGAAATAAATAATATAACGTAAAACATAAAGATTTAAAATTTAATATAATGAAATAGAGAGAATTGAGAGATTGAAAAAATTTGGAGTTTAAAAAGCTTAAAATTTAGAAAATAAATATTATAAGTAAAATTAAAATTTAAAATTTAAATAAAAAATATAAAATTAGAATTTAAAACTTTAAATTTGGATGTAGTCAAATTTTAATATTTTGATACAAAAAATTAACTTTATATATATATATATATATATAATATTATATATATATATAGAGGTGCAGAGAGAAGGGGGTTTGGTGGGGGCACCAGCCGTGTCACCGTTGTTGGTCCCCCAAAACCCTCCTTTAAATTAGCTAGATATATATATATTTATAATATGTACATATATATTATTATATATTATATAATATATAATATATATATATATGTATGAGCTAGAATTTCAAATATATGCAATCCTGTGCTTTGAGTTTATAGCCACTTTAGATCTACTGCTTGAATTACCTAATAACATTTTGGATCAAACCTATTGATTCCACTCTGCTATCCACTTACCACCATCATACGTCAACCTACATTGTTCATCCAATGGCTAAAAAAAACTAAACAGCACCTAAACCCCTTGTACTTCTTGAGATATTCTAGCTTCAGTTCTCCTCTCTCTCTCTCTCTCTCCTCAGTCTCCTCATCTCTATAGTATATATATATATATATATAGTTGAGCTGGAATGCTATCAGTAGAAAACGAGTTCTGTTGCTACCTATTTGTTTTCGATGATGGAGCCTTCAAATCAACGATCGACATCATTGAATATGATGTATATTACTTAAAGTATTTAAAAACCAAATTTCATATTTTTTTGATATTATTTTCTTGTCCATTAAGTGGACGTAAAAATGAATGGTTGAAAATGAATATCTTCTAAAAAATGATGATAGAAATTTTGTAATCAAGATCGAGAATATAAATCTTATTCTAAATAGTTTAAAAAATTTTCTAACCAAAATTTAATTAATTTGGATAGTTTTATATCGTTAAACGAAAAAACGTTTCATATCTAATATTAAATTTATAAATTTTGAAACTTTTTTATTATAATTAGGTCAATGATGCCGAAAAAAATTGAAAATTTGTTTCTAAATGCTTCAAATGGTATATATTATGTTCAATGATGCCGATCGTCTATTTAAAAACTCTATCATAAAATATAATTGAGTGGTAACAAAACTCGTTTACTATCGGTAGTACTCCAGCTAAACTATATATATATATATATATATATATATATATATATATATATAATATATATATTATATATAATGTGAAACACTGAAATTGCCAAAAAGGGTAAAAAAAGATGGTGCCTTAAAAAAAAAAAAAAAAAAACATATCCTGCTCCTTGTAATCAAATAATTGTTCTCGCCATTATGTGAAAAGATAATTTAGGTACACCTACTACTATTGAAAATCAACAATAAAGTATAAAAGATTTTACATACGTCTAACGTCTTATTCTTAGCCATCATATCCTAGTCTCCTTGTGATTCGATTGGCTAGTGAAATTGATGACATGGTAAACTCGGTGTAATTATTAATTTAGTTTTAAGTTAATGCGCTTGGACCTAACTAGATTTAGTCACGCATTCGAGTTGCTAATAATTTATTTATTTATTTATTTATTTTTGGAGTTTTCTTAATTGGTGGCCGTATTTTTACGAAATGAGCCGTGGCGATTCAAAGCGCATGAGCCGGGACGCTTAGAAACGTAACTTTGGGATCTCGTGGATTCCCTGCAAGAGGGATTGACTGTTGATGTTCGACCATCCAAATACGTGGCTTTGCCTTTGTAACTTAAATTTTGTGCTCTCAACTTGTGAAATAACTGTTGTACTATAAAAGTTTAAGCTCCCCCTCACATCTGGGCTCGCCACTTTTTAGTCGGCCCATGACGTGGGCTTGATAAATGGGAGAAAATTAATTATACTAGGGGTCTGGTATGACTTGAACTCAGGACCTCCTGTTCTGATACCTGTGAAATAACCGTTGTACTCTAAAAGCTTAAGCTATTAGAGAACGGTATTTAAACATTTTTATATTTAACACAACTTCTTCGGCCTTTGATTAATTTAAATACGTAGTAATAGGAAGTGTAATTAGGCCTACTGGGAGATTTTTTTTTTAAAAAGTATTATAATTTGATTGTAAATTAAATTTGATAAAACTAAAAATATTAGTTTTATTGTCCACCCCAATAATTTTAAGCATGTATGTAGTTTATCAATATGTATATATATATACATATATAAGTATTTATTATTTTTATTAGGGTTAAATAAATATTTTGTTGTGGGTAACAATGGAATTAACAGTTTTACTGATATCAAATTTAGTTTATAATTATGTCAATTGGAATATCTTGTACTAGATATCACACTAGTAAGTAATTTTGCCGTAATAAAATATATACTTATATCTATGTATGACATTAANTTTTTTTTTTTTTTTTTTTTTTTTTTTTTTGGGTCTGGTAATAGACTACTAATAGTAGCAAGGAGAAATACTGCTGCACCGACAGTTTCATACTTACGACCGAGACTGTAGAGAATCCCCTGCTGCTTCGTTCTTCGAATCGTCGTATGCTTCTGTTTCAACCTACCAGTGGTCCTTTCGCCAGGTGTTATGGAGAAAGAAAGAACCACACAAGACAAAGAGAGAATGCAACGGTAATATATATATATATATATTATATATAAATATAATACGTACACGCACACATAACAGTAACATACAGAGAGCAAAAGGAGAGAAGCAGAATACAAATAAAAAGAAAAAGCAGAGCACAGCAAGCTAGCCAGCAAAAGGGGGGAAAAAAAAAGAGAAAAAAAAGAAAAAGCAGCAGCTGCAGCAGCAAAGAAAGCAGAAAAGTTAAGTAAGAAAGGTTGCAGCAGGAAAAAGGGAAGAAACCTTGGATCTGCAGAACACATACATACATACATACATACATGTCCCCCTCTTTTTCTCTGTCTCTCTACTTCATCATTATTTGAGCTGTAATTTGCTCGCTCGCTTTTTGCTCGTTTTAAAATCCTTTGCTCGGGTAATTAAGTAAGGAAGGAAGGAAGGAGGACGCTCGTGTTATTGTTGGCTTGTTTTTGTGAACGAATTCGGCTACGAATGGGAGCTCGCTGCTCCAAATTCTCGCTCTGTTGGTGGCCTCCCCACTTCAAATCCTCCGTTCTCGAATCCACCGATCTCGGTACTGATCTCTCCTCTCTCCGTTTTGGTATATCATCATCTGATGGTGATGATGATGATGATGATTTTTTTTATTTTTTTTTTATTGTTTGGGTGTGGGGTGGGGTGCAGAGAATGGGGGAGAGGGCGATGCGGCGGCGGCGGCGGCGTTCGCGGAGTTCGGGTTGGACGAGCTCCGGGCGGCGACGGACGGGTTCTCGCCGGAGCGAATAGTGTCGGAGCACGGCGAGAAGGCGCCCAACGTCGTCTACCGCGGCACGCTCTTCCACACCGGCCGCGTCGTCGCCATCAAGCGCTTCAACCGCGCCGCCTGGCCCGACGCGCGCCAGTTCCTCGTACGGCAAACCCTAGCACCGATCCTTCTCTTTCTCACCTTGTTTTGGATTTTGATTTTGATTTTTTTTTTTTTTGAAATTTTTTTGTGGTTTCGATTTGGTGGCAGGAGGAGGCGAGATCGGTGGGGCAGCTGAGGAGCGAGAGGTTGGCGAACCTAATTGGATGCTGCTGCGAGGGGAATGAGCGGCTCCTCGTCGCCGAGTTCATGCCCCATGAAACCCTAGCTAAGCACCTGTTCCACTGTACGAACCCTGCGTTTCCCCAGTTCTTTGTTTCCTTCCCATTTCGCCTAATTGTCTGTTTGATGATCCATTTTGAGTATCATGCTCCCGATTATTATGTAAGAGAATTTTATTGCGTCTGTCCTTCTATGATGCTGCTGATTTATATCAGAGTTGTCTTAGCACTTGCGGTTTGCATTCTAATTAATCGTCCGCTTAGTCGTTGGAAAATGGTAATCGGTGGTTTAAGGATGGTCTTCGGCGGAAGTGGCCGGTGTATATGACGTTCTGAAATGTGGGAACTGAATAGTGGTAGGTTTAGAATGTAATTTGATGGGGTTTTCATCGTCATGATTATATATGATTTATGGCAGGGGATACTCAGCCTCTGAGTTGGGCGATGAGGATAAGGGTTGCGCTGTACTTGGCGCAGGCGTTGGACTATTGCAGCAGCAGAGGGAAAGCTCTCTATCACGATCTCAATGCGTACAGAGTGCTCTTCGATCAGGTTAAGAATTTGTCACTGTTCAGGGGAAATTTTGGAGTTTTTTCTTAATGGGCTTTCTCCATTCATGTTGAATTGTATCAAATTTGGACAGGATGGTAATCCCAGGTTGTCCTGTTTCGGCCTCATGAAGAACAGCAGGGATGGGAAGAGTTATAGCACTAATTTGGCCTTCACGCCTCCAGAGTACCTTAGAACAGGTATTCCTTAAGAAATTCATAGTGTAGTTATTCTTTAGTTTTTTATAGTTTTGTTTCTCACTCGATCTAATTCGCAGGGAGAGTGACACCAGAGAGTGTTGTGTACAGCTTTGGGACTCTTTTGCTTGATCTTCTAAGTGGAAAGCACATTCCACCAAGTCATGTGAGTTTCTTCTTGATCTTCAATTAATGTACTTTTCCAACTATTGTTACCTTTGTTCTATTTTTTCTAGGAGAGCTGAAACATTGGTATACGAGATTTTCTAGATCACATCCTTGCTCAGCAGTAGTAGTAATGGATTATAGTTCTTGTTCAAATTTTCTGGTAACTCACTTTTAATGTAAGAGTGCTTTTGCATATATAAGTGCTGTATTGTACTACTGCACTACATGTAGTTTCCCTCGTGCACTTACATCATGAATTAACTAGATGTTTCTCAGAAATTGTATTTCGCCTGTAAACACTTTCATGGTAAGGATAGTTATCCTAACTGAATTCTCTGCTTTAGCAAGTATTTTCTTTCCTCTGAAGGACACGGTTGGTCAGACTTGTCACTGATTTTTGGTGTGCTTTCTTTGTTAAATTCAGTTCTAGTTTAGGACATCATTAATGATTTGGATGCTGTTACCTTCTTAGACTTGATCTTTCATGGTATCGTTGTTTTGCCAAATCTGTTTTGAATAGTATGTGTGCAATAACACTGGGAATACGTCGAAGCAAAATGGTATGTTCACTGATTTCATCACAAAGAAAAAAGAGAGGAAAAAAAAGGACCCGTCCTTGTTTGCTAAAGCTTCATTCATTATATAACGAGAACACCATTTTCTCTATGACGTGATTTGAGCATTATCACACTTGTATTTTGTTTATCATTAAATTGGCTTGAATTGTTTCTCTGCAGGCTCTTGATTTGATCCGTGGTAAGAACTTTCTTGTACTGATGGATTCTTGTTTGGAGGGGCATTTCTCCAGCACCGATGGAACTGAGGTGGTGCGATTAGCTTCTCGCTGTTTGCAAATCGAACCTCGTGAGAGGCCAAATGTAAAGTCGTTGGTGACTGCTCTCACATCTCTTCAGAAAGATGCAGCGGTAATCGCTTACCACCTAGCTGCTTGTTTAGGAATACTAAGGATCTCCTTGCTGTCGCATAAATAAAAGATCTCGAAGCTTTCCTGTAGATGTAAACTTGATATGTAATGCAGTTCACTTCATGTTGTATGTTGTTTGTTGTCTTGTTGTGCTGATTCTGATTTCTTTATAGTTGAAACTTTGATGATGCCATAGAACTTAATTTTTAAATAATAAAAATTTGTTTAGACCTTTATAAGAATAACCCAGGATTAAGACTTCTTAAATTTATTGGGTAATATATTATCCTTTTCACAGCAGGCTTATTGCATTTCTCTATTTCTGTCTATGTTGTTTCTCATTGCCAGTGGACAATCCAATTCTCAGTCAATTTTATTGAGCAGGTTCCTTCATATGTAATGATGGGAATTGAACGTGCACCTGCCACCACAGTGCAAAGGCTTTCGGTATCTCCTCTTGGCGAAGCTTGTTCCAGAGTGGACCTTACTGCCATACATGAAATGCTGGAGAAAGTTGGATACAAGGATGATGAGGGAGTCGCCAATGAGGTAAGATAAGATAGTGCCTCTATCTCATTTCTCAAATTTTTATAGATTATTCTTGCCTCATAAAGTAATGTGAGATCCTCCTGATATTTCCTAGCTTGCCTGAAAGGATACATGATGACTAAAGGCAGAACAGCTCATATTTGTAGATACACGCAAAATGCATAGCATTTTCTGCAACACTTGTTCTTCTTTTAAATTTTATTATCCACAGTATCGACAGCAAAGTAATCTCTTTCGTTTTGAAGAACATACAACTGTAAATAATCAGATTAGTATATGCACATTTCTGAACTATACTGGGTCAAGTACGCCAAGGTTGGGGTTTGCATCATGTCGGGTTTTCAATTCCGCTGGACAATGTTACCACTAAGCTAAGCCAAAGAATTCTTTACCTATATTACAAGACGACTGGATGAGATTCTTGTAGAGAATAAAAGGGGGTAAAAAAAAAAAAGTCAATGCATTCATTGCTGTTGGCCTTAACTTCATTCATTAATCAGGTCTAGTTTGGCTTGAAAATGAAGTGCCACTGGGTACTGGCTTCCTAAATGCATGAGAAAACATTGATTTCCTGGAATGCAAGTGTACAGTTACTCTCTTCATTTTATTTTTTTACACAAAATTTAGAAGTGAAAATGGATTTCCTTCCAATTGATGCTACTATTTTTATGCCACTTGTTTCATTATCTGATTTATGTCTAAAGTTTGCGCTACATGCATCATTCCAATTGCAGCTATCTTTCCAGATGTGGACCAACCAAATGCAGGAGACTCTGAATAGCAAGAAACATGGAGATTCTGCTTTCCGAGCTAAAGATTTTGGAACTGCAATTGAGTACTACACTCAGGTTTGTAAAGGCCAACATTGAGATTTATCTTCATGACTGACTGAATATAGTTGACAACTTGTTATTGGCTTATCCTGTTTTTCTGTTGACGATAGGGATGCTGATGGCCAAGGCCTGCGTTTCCTAACACAGGAAACTTTAGATGATTATGATTGCCTGTTTTACTTACCTCTTAACCTTTTTTAGTCTCATATGAACTGACGAAAATGTAAATTGTTTCTTTTCTCAACTAGCTTTTAAGTGCTGACTTCAATCACTTCTTTACCCTGTTGGCCCTGGCCCTCTTCATCTTATGCATAGAATTGGTAATACAAATGTTTGTTTGGTTTTTTTTTTTGGTTTGTTGCAGTTTATTGATACTGGCACGATGATTTCTCCGACTGTATTAGCTCGTCGCTGCTTGTCTTACCTAATGAGCAACATGCTTCAAGAAGCCCTAGGAGATGCAATGCAAGCACAAGTGGTATCGCCCGAGTGGCCGACTGCTTACTATCTACAGGCGGCGGCGCTTCTCAGCCTCGGAATGGAGAGTGATGCCCAAGAAATACTAAAAGATGGTGCTACTTTGGAAGCCAAATTCAACAGCAGGAACAGAACTGTATAGCTCTGAATGGTAGATTTTTTTTTTTTTTTTTTTTTTTTTTTGGGTTTATATCAGCCCTCTTTTGGGTTTTTCCATGGGTTTGCCACCATGTAGGGCTGTTTATGGGTTCTCCTTTTTGCTTTATTTCCTGTTGATTTGTCTTCAAGGTGATTTCAGCTTTTGCTAAATGAGCTTGGTATTCTAACACACATCCCTTGTATGCAAAGTTCTACAGTGATCAGTAAAACTTATCTCCACTATGCATTTGGGTCCAACACCGTACAGATTAAATGCTCGCCCCTTGTGGAATCTATAACTCTATATGAATTCCCAATAAAAATGATGACACGGCAAATCCTCCTTTTTTTAGATTTTTTATATTTTTTTGCTCTCTTTGAACCGACCTCTCCTCTTCCTTCAACCGTTTCTCTTTTTAATATGACATTTTATCTTTTGCTCTCTTTGAACCGACCTCTCCTCTTCCTTCAACCGTTTTTCTATTTCATATGACATTTTATCTTTCCAATGTTACTGTTTCTCTTTTCCATATGGAAGTTATCTTCTCCATGCGACTATTTCTCTTTTCCATATGATAATTTATTTTTCCGGCCATGCAACCGTTTCTCTTTACCATAATTTCATATAATATTTTATCTTTTCAATGTGACTGTTTCTCTTTCCCATATGAAAGTTATCTTCTCGACCGTTTCTCTTTTTCATATGACAATTTATTTTTCCGGCATGCAACCATTTCTCTTCACCATAAGATATGGTTTCTTCTCCTGCTTCTTCATTGCCATTTTCTTTACCACCTTGCCTTTTTTAGTACAGATTAACCAATTCCCTACTTTTATTTATCTATAGAATTCTTCAGCATATTTAATAATATAATCTGTACATTCTTTCATGTTGGATTTGCACAATTGTATTGATTTTTATTTTTTATTTTTTCAGTACCATCTTGATGTCGATAAACAGCCTGGAGTTACTAAAAAAGTTCAAGATGATAAGCGTGCGGCGGGTATATATATATATATATATATATATATATATATATATACATGTTTTATGATATGAAATTTTTTATTAAAAAAATTATTTCGTTTTTTGATTTTTTTTGTTTTTTAGTTTTTCAAGCTGTCTTAGTGCCTCCTTTTACATGAAAACTTTTTACTCTTTGGAGACAAGATTTAATAGTCATGTTGAAGACCATTAAATATCTCAATGCAAGTTGTTGTTCATTATGAATATGATTTTCTTTTTCTCTAAAATTATTTATCAATTATTGTTTGCAAGTTTTGAATTAGATTCGATAATATTCAATATCGGAGAAAGATCATTTTTAATTTAGTTGTTTCACTTAGAGAATGAAAAATAATTCTTTTTATTACTATTCTTATTACATTATTCCTTATTATTAATTATTATTAAAATTAAATATATATATATATATATAATATATATATATATATATACTATATATAATTATATATATATATAATCTAATTGTTTTTGTGATAAGTTTTATTTTCTTTTTTTTTATTGATGGATACTTTTTATTTTTCATTGGTATCTTTTATAGTTTCCGTTTGCTGCGGAGCGGCGGGTGTCTTCACTAGTTTATATTATTAGCTATTAGTCAATTAGTGCTCCACCTCTATTGTTCCATCTGGTAAAAACAGCGATGCGTTAAATCTAAATTTCTACAACCTAAAGTGTGGGATCAAAGTTTGCAGATCCAATCCCAGAAAAAAAAAAAAAAAAAAAAAAAAAAAAGTAAGTCAACTATGGCCTTTTTGTGAATTTTGGGACCACAAATATGAACACGGGTCACAGGTCTTAAGGGTGCCAATTCGTGCGTGGGTCTTATGGGCCCATTTCTATGGGATGGCACCGCCCAATTAATTCGTTTGTTGGGCCCTAAAAGATTTATTGGGCCGAGTTTGGTTTCAGTTTCAGGCCCGGCTTTCCCGTTGAAAAGTCCACTTTTGGTCTGTTTCGTTTCGTTTTTTTACCAAAAAAGGTAAAGTCTACTTTTGCTATGTTTCGTTTTTTACCCAAAAAGGAAAGTTTTCAGTTTTTGACGGTCTCACTCTAAGTTTTGGGGGGGCGTGGGCCCAATTTGGGGCCCCCGCATCGGTGGGTCCCACACAAGGTTCATAGTACGACGAAGCCCCTTTATAAATACTAAAGCCCGGCCCAACTCTATCTTTAAAACTCTCCATTAAAAAACGACATGCTTGCACATGTTGTACCCAGAGAAACGGGGCTCTCTTGGGCCTTCGTACGAATATATAAAAATAATGGCATGATGATGCCAAGCACGTAAAGGAGAAAATACTACGCAACAGTAGAGACCAGTCATCTAAAACAACGATTGGATTCATAAACCCTTGATAATTATATATATCTTAACACACATGACTAATTTTTCTAGTTCAAACTAAAATCCAAGTCAGGTCCAGATTGATGCCTAACCACTACTGATTTCGCCAACAGTTAACGCCAAATACGAAATGAAACATTTTAATTTTACAACGCAGATTAAAACGAACAAAATTTGAGGTGAGTGCCACCAAAGGACAGATGAAGTTTAGGAACGCTATTGCAAAATCAACTGTAGATGAGGGGGGCTACATGCATTTTTGAGAAACAATCAAATCAGTTACATCTTGGATCATTTCATTTCATTGTGTAGTCTCCAGTCGGAAGCCCGACCGGTTCGTGTCGCGAGGAACAGTGATCAGAAACGCCAATTGTTAAGAAGAGAAGGTAACAATCTGCTATGACGCTGCAGCAGCGACTTCACAGCGGTGGCCGATTGGAGCCAAGCAATTGCCCAATTAGATTGGTCACCTGAAAAAAATAAACTCAAGGAAAATTAAGTCCCTTCAATTAGAATGGCACATTAAAAACAAGTTCCGATATGTGAGAACACATGATGACTATATTTTGTTTCCGACAAAAGACGGCAGCTAGATAACAACTCTACAAGCAGAAAGAGCACTGCCAAGTTTCAAAAGTTAACTTCTGATTATGTTTTTCCAGCTATAATATCCAAACGACTATTCCATTAACAAAAACACACATAGGAAAAGGAGAAAGAGAGCTGCTAAGAGGAGTAGCAAGAATAATATAATGGCATTTCGTATGCGGTATAAACAAATCTTGCAGAACTTGTATCCTTTTCACCTAAATCTATACGTTGAAAAAGTGAGCAATGCTAATTATATATAGCTTGATACCAAGAACTTCTTATCGATGTTAATGCACTAATCCTCAATCCTTTGATCAGTCAAATAGGAAGCCGAATTTCTTATATCAAACAATTTATAATGCACCAAGCATCATGCTTGACGATTACAAACATGGATATATGATTCCCAACTATGAATTTCATGAGAAGAAATTTCCAATGACTTGCCTGCCAATATTTTGAAACACAGCGATCAATGCAACTGTTTTCACCCATATTAAGCTCAGATTCCTTATACCTAAAGGGGGAGAAAAAGGAGATATAAGATGAGTTCTCCGATTTGTATCCGTAAATTAAAAAAAAATCTTCAAAAGATAGGTCCATCTTATCAAAATCAGTATAAGCTCGGGCACATAAGCCATATAATATGTCCTAAAAATGATCTGAAATCAATCTAATGCAACTCTCCATATCTTAAACAAGGAAATAGAGTTAAAAGAATGAGGAAACTTCGACAAACCTTTTATCAATACATTTATCGAAACAGATCTTTGTAAGCCTGCATAAAATTTTAAAGTAAGAACTATTTGTCAGCTTAGTTATACATGTAATCCTGCCAATTAACTATAATACACTTCTATTTTTCATAGCAGAAGAGCGAAAAAAGCATGGAGGTCTTTTTTTGCGGCAAATCACGAGCTTATTTGAACTCTAACAAGAAACACTTCTGAAAACAATCCCAGCACAAGTTTACGACGCAAAAGGCAACTAAAAGGCAAGCTACTTAAGATCAACAGACCACAGAAGAAAAGTCCAATATATTAGATCTACACATGAGAAAATCGCCAAAACATGCATTACTGCTTGCAACAAACATCATCACCCTCACAATTATCCAACTTTAGTAAAGAATGCACGATAATTTGCTACCACAGAAGCCATGAGTTTGATAAAATCATATGATCTCGCTTTCGTACGCCCAGCACAAGGGGAGAAAAGGTCTTACCCCACCCTCTTTTGAAATTAAAGACCTCTTCAAGAACATTGCAACCTGCACTGTTTTCCATGGCAGAATTTCATATCTTATAGAGATTGCTTTTGCGAATAAATTGTGCAATCATGTGTATTTTGTGGAGTTTTAAGCTATCTACAGGTGGAAGAGCCTGAGGAAAAAAGGGAGACCCCATGAAATATATTAATAGCAGGTTTGTCCCGGCTGTAAGGTTTTAGTGCTGTTCGAGTAATGCTGTTAGGAGAAGCAGTAGTAGCCTCAAAAGCCCAACAACCAATGACAGATATAGTCCTCATAAATCAAAGTGAACTTACCTGTTGAAGAGATCAACCCTGTACTCCATCTCTTTCTCCGCCATCCCAAAAACCTGCTTAGAGTTCACGGAAAAGTCAATTATAAGGCATCAAAAAGGAATGAACAGAAAAAGCAATGTGAGCCAAAATCTACACAAAGATCATAAATAGAAAACCCAGTGACAATAGTACTCAAACTACGACAGATTCAAAGAGAGATTAGAGGAGATATTCAAATTATGCTGTAATTTTTCCGCAAGTTTTGTAAATTGTACTCGCAACTACAGATCTTCGACGCATTTTGAAATAAGAGATACGCATGTGCAAACTAAAGCATTATATACAAGGAAGAATTATTCGATCCAATGAAAATTGTTTAATTTAGGTTTAAACTCTCTCAAATTGGTGCTTAATATCTCCAAAAAAAAAAAAAATGATGCTTACAGTAATTACCTGCTCTTTTTCAATATCCGTCGGGCCATTTTTAGCCGCCATTGCTACAAGTCACCTGGAAAAACAAAAAAAAAAAAAGGAAAAAAAGACGAAAAATATTTAGCACCTAATAAGGGATGAAATTCTCATGCGAGTGGTTCCTAAAAACCAAAAATATAGAAAAATCAAAAAAAGATACATCGAATGTACGGGATTATTACGAACACAAATAACAAGAGAAATTACGACATGTTTTAGGTGGCAAAAAAGAAGAAGAAACAAACGAAAAAGAAAAAAAAAATCATACCACGAAGAAATTGCAGAGGGATAAAAAGCGGAAAAATTGAGAAGAGAGTCGAAAAACAGTGAGAGGTTTTTAATTCTAGGGTTTAACAGAGGAGCGTGGCGTGGAGATCGGGGACCCCGTGCGGGGACCGGTATTGCCTATTGGGCTGGAAACGGGTCCACATAATTGGGCCGTAGAAAAAGTTGCGAGGCCCAGTAGTAGACCGCATCATGGGCTTTGCAACCCAATTAGACCCATATACGGTCCATTATGTATAAACAAAACAATATAAACGCACAAGGCTAATGTAGGTGATCTGGAAACAAATCCCTCAAGTTTATTTTTATGAATTGCAAATCTCCAAAAAGTTCTACCTTTTGATTTCAAAATATTCCGACCTATTTGGAATAGAATACTCTGTAAATTAACGAGATGTTCTGCAATTATTTAATGAAAATCTAAGTTGATCAAAATAATATTAGTTCAAGAACCTGTTTCGAAATAACCCATAATTCGAGATTCTCCATGCATTCTTTGCTTATGAACAAAAGAAAGGATCCAAAAAAAAGGCGGCCTCTCGGTTTCCTTGTCTCTGTAATGTTTCAACAATTTAGCATTGAAACCACTCATTTTGCTAGCAACAGAGCATGAAGTATTATTGCTCAGAGAGAAACACAGTCACAGTACTGAGGAAGACATGGAAAGAAGAACAAATTTATGCCGAACAATTAAGTTAACAAAGATGTGTCATAAGCACTCCTACATTCAGAAGCAAACAAATTGAAGGCTCGAGTTCGGCTCCATTTCTCATGCTCATCTCCAGCTTGATCACGTCTCTTTTGCCTCATCTTCTCTCTTTCCGTAAGAACTATTTGATTAAAAGATGCCTCCGCTGTCGATTGAGGCGCCTGATTTTCTATTGAAGCTTTTTCCAACCAGTGAAGGTGGTTATTAAAAGAAGGGAACGCTCCACCAAAATTCTCCAAATTTAGCCTGGGACATTGAAATGAAAGAGCCAGGAGATTATAAAGGCGAAGACCAAGCAAGCGAGGAGGAAGTTGAGGAATCGGTGGCCTTGCCAAAAGGGGCGCGCTTCAGTTGTTGATGCAGGTGTAGCCGTGGCATTATTTGATTCATTCCACTGCTCGATAAACTCGGTCTCGCCCGAACCGACTACATTGCGAGCAATTGTCCCACAAATTTCGCAGGTTCTAGAATTGGAAAACAGAAAAAAGGATCAGATAAAACTTTCTAGAAAGTTAGAAGTTGTAGTGATGTTATTCCAAATAGAATACAAAAGAGGAGTAAATGGCATCCACTTTTAATTAGAACTAAGCACAAAAATTATTGACCACAGTAAATCAGTCCTAGATTCACTGATTTATAGATCATCAACACCCCATGAAGGCAGAAATACCAAACAACTTCTTGAAAAATTAATACCAACACACATCCTCGTATTCATATCCTACAAATCTAGGTTTCATATCAAGAAAGACAGCTTGCAAGCGTCAAACTGATGTTCGAACTGACCCAAGTACTGAGCAAAAATTGTATCAACTTTCAAAAAAGCTACGTAAACGTGAACGACGACAGGAATTTGGATAACAAGGTTTTTCACAATCAACAATAGTCCTTCATAGAAATTTAGGGGCCCCAGAAATATCTTCTCTTAGACATGGACCAAGAGATTGATTTTCATTACAAATGAATTATAAAGGTCAGTGTCGAAACTAGGAGTTCAATTACAACCGGCCAAAACAAGTTGACGGCCTCATCCTTAGTGTTTATAGAATTATACCAAGGTAAAAATGATGCTTTCACGATTTTAAGCTCCGTGAGTGTGAAGAAAATTCTTTCTTCGATGATTTATGATTAGAACAAAAAAATAAATAAATAAATAAATAAATAAAGCAGGGCTTGTTAAAAAGACCAGCCAATGCTAATTTTAGCTTATCTCCACTTCCCACGACTACAAATAAGTTATAGTCATGCGATGAAAATTGTCAAGCCAACATCAGACTGACATATAAGTAATGGCCATGCAATGAGATATTAACCATGCTCGGCAGTCCGCACGCACTCCCTTCATGTCTAGTAGTCATGACAGATCCAGTGAATATACTCATTTGCATGAAATCATGGCCGACGAAGGCACCAAACTCCTCACAAAACAAACAAAATAAGAAACCAAACCCACAAATATGATCCATATATCTTCATATTGCAGGACGGATGACTTTTCCAATCAATGAGTAATCTTATATTCTTTGGAGCAGGTGAGATGGCGGTAAACAAATTGGCTCAGTATATTCAGGGAGATGCTAAACAAGAAGAAACTGCTATTACTAGTCCATACTAAATGATGCAACGACATCGCTCGGATAAGTTATTCCTAAGAATCCGAGAACAAAATCAAACGAAAGGAGGCGACGACACTACTCAGCATAATCTTCCTTTATTTTTATCAGTTCTCGCAACTTTTCCACATTTAAGAAAAAGAATGTGCACTCTTATTTCGGCTCCACGACCATTCGTGCTTTTTAATTCTAGACCATAAGCTAACAACTCACCAACTTAGAACTGGAGCAATTATCTAATTATTAAACCTAACGCCAACTGAGATAACGCGCACGACATGTAAAACAACAAACAACATCGAAACACTGGTAGTTTCGACAAAATTGAGAGAAACAAATGGCCCGATTGAAATTATACTGCGGCTTACTTATTTCCTCTGATCTTGAACCAAGTCTCGGCGCATTGCCTGTGGGCCGCGCCCAAATCATCCTTGCAAGAGCAACCCAACTCGATCGCCAAACCCGATTCCGGGGAAGCGCTTTCCAAGCCGAGGTGGCAGATCCTACAATCTCTCTCCGCCGCCGCCTTACTCGGCTTTCCCTTATCGGGCTTCTCGCCGCCGCCGCCGCCGCCGCGCTTCTGGTCGATCTCGGAGAGGGCCCCTATCTCCAAATCCTCCGCGTCGAGGGAGCCCTCGGAGACGCAGCGTTTCGGAGAACCCTCCTCAACTCCGGCGGGCGAGCCGGGGAACCGGCCGACCTCGTGACCGGAGCCGGACCGGGAGCCGTCGCTCTCCGACGACGCATCGGCGCGAGGCTTTTCGCCCTTCGTTACCATTTTGGCTGAGAAATTTAGGCGTAAAAGCCACCCCGAAGATGCGATCTTTTCGATGATGGTTTTTCAAAGGGCTTCGAAAATAGGAAATGCCCATAAAAATGGTGCTCCTCCAAAGAAGCCCTAATTGAGCTTCTCCTCAGCGATTTCTACTCGAAAAAGCTCTTGGAATGGGAAATGGGAGCAATAAAAAGTTTAATTTATGTAGCGATTGGGAAGTTTGTAAAAGAGAGAGGAGAGGAGAGGAGTGAGGATTTTTAGGAGTAGGTGCCGAGGTGGTTTCTTTTCTCCCTCTTTATGTCTCTCTTTATGGGTCCAGGTCCACTGATGTGGCCTATCTTAATGTGACTAATTTGCATCAGGTTTGTAATGAAAAGATAAAATAATAATAATAATAATAATAATAATAATAATACTAGTTAATATTTACATAGGATAGGATCACCTAATTTTGTTCTTTTGTGAATAGCTATTTGAATTTTTAAAAGTTAACTTGAAAAATATATGAATTTTGTTTTATTCTAAATGCTGTATTAGATTTTTTATATCAGTTTATAAAGACAAACACGTGTTAAGTTTTAGAAAAGAAATTTTGAAAAAAAAAAATGGAGATGAAATTGTTAGAGGATGTAAGGGAAAAGGTTGCGAAATTGTCATTTTGAAAGGTTGTTTTACCTAACCATTTAAAGTCAAATTTGGTGGAACCTTATAACCTCCCTCCGCCGATAAAAAACAAAAAGAGAAAAAAATATATATTATCTCTAACAAAACAAAAAAAACGATGACTTTAATTGATTTATTAAAAGTTCATAATTATCTGTAAACATGATAAAGTTTGATTGCGTCCTAGAGAATTACGCCTATATATGTTTTTTTTCAAAAAAAAATAGAAGCCTGATGCGTTGCCGTACAATTGGAGCTGTCCACGAGGAACTTGTATTTATTTATTTTTTAAAAAAACATTGGGAGAAGATAAGAGAGTGCTATAGTCCTTAACTCTGTTAATTGCTACTTAAATTCTAAGGAAAGGAACTACATTATTGTACGCTATCACAACGAGCCAGATAAGCTACCAATTTGACCTGAGAGGACCTTAGAGCTTACACATGTTGGGAACTAGAAGATTGGAAGAGAATTAAATAAAAGGCAAATTGCACCAACCATGCTTGTTACCATTTACTGTATTATTAAATAAATAGCTTAAAGGGAGGTGTTTAATTGCTCTTTTATTATGTGTTTGCGTCCTTCATAAGCATAAGCATCGCCATTTACGCAAAACACATGAATGAGAAACTGAGATGTTCTTCTTTTTTTTTTCGCACTTCATTTATTTTAAAAATGAACTTAGCTAAAAAATTAAGACTACTAAACCTCAAAAGAGGGAGAAAGATAGAGAGAGAGATAAAAAAAAAAAAAAGTTCTACTCAATATCAACAACTTTCTGTCCATTGCTTCACCAACTCCTTACAAATTCTAGCAGCCTCCAATAGATCTCCTCTAATAGATCTGAGCTCAAATTTTTGAAAATAATATTATTTCATTGTCTCAGGAACAACTAAGATGTTCTTGTTAAAACGACTTCAGTATCATTATAAACTGACTGTCCTACGAGATCTCTTTCATTACTTTCTTTCGTATTAAAACTATTTTCGATTAAACTGTCTCGTTTGTCCATCCCTTATCCTATTACTTTGATCAAATCACACAAATTTAAAATAAAAAGAAACTTGATAGATGAGCATCGAAATTAACATATGAGATGACGATACAAGGATATTTTAGATTCGAATGTACCAAACAAATCCAATAAATTTTGCGAAAGGAGAAGATCCAATCAACCCTCGTGATTCATACTTTTGATTTTTGCGTGAGATTCACGTAAAGTGCACGAATCACTGGGCGGACAAGATTTAATTGGATCCTCTTAATATATGCAAATTATTATCTTTTAAATGGATCAACAATTTGCAAAATTATTTTCAAAATTCCTCAAAAGAGAGATTAGCTCTCTTCTGTTTTTTCCTTTTTGGCATTGTGACAGAAAATACAAGATTCCTCGATACAAGACCATTTTCACTTCTACATCGCTTTGCCTAACAATTCCACCTTTTCTAAGTATCATTTTTTTTTTTTTTGAGAAAAAAAAAAACACGCTATCCGCTTCATTTATTTAGCAAATAAATTTAAGAGTTGAGGTAACACAACCTCAAAAAATATTAAAGACAACCAAAGCAAAAAAGAGAAATAAAAAAAATTTATAGAAAAATTGATAATTCTATTTTTCACTCAAAATCAAGTCACTAAAGTGCTGGTTTTGAGCGTCGCTGTTAGCTTTATCTAAATAGCCAAGATGAGAACTTAATTTAAGCCCCTGGAACGGAGAATCTTTTTGTAGTAGCAAACTATAAATTTAAAGCGGCAAAATTCTTTATGGTATATGTACAATATTCTAATCTCCCACTACAATGTTTATAACCAATGAAATAACTAATGATCCGAAACTAAAGGATTTATTTTCATTTATTTTAGTCGAAGAGCACCACTATATCTATTAATTTGGTTGATGCAAAGTGGGACGTAGCACCTATAATTATGTTATTTGATGGGAAACATGGACTAGTTTTCACCCTCAACTATACTCAGATGTTAAATCCCAACCACATAATGTTGCCTAATAAATAACTAGGTCTCCTTCACCAAACAACAGATTAAATAGAAAGGAGAAGCCAAGATGGTGAAAGAAATAACTGTTAAACATTAACTTTTTTTTGTGTGTGTGTGGGGGGGTTAATACGGATTCAATTAATTTGCTGTTACCTAAAGGACCAAATAAAATTCACACGATTACGTACCATAGGCTACTTACAAGGAGATTTACCTATTTAATAAATGAGTTCAAAGGCGCCATGGAATTAGTAGGAAATAATAATCTACGTAATCCAGAAAAAGACACCCTAATCTCTACTTGGAAATAACAGCACCATAAACAATAAGCACCAGAAAACGAATGTTGATAATGAAAAATTTTCTAGTAGTGTAGGAGAGTTTGTCCTATACACTAATAAATTGTAAAGGTTAGATGAAAATGCAATCTAGCTAATATGAAAACCACTAGGAGCCAAGAACAACAAAGATCTTAATACACCGAAGCTACTATCACTCTAGGAAATTGATGATCCTCAAAAAAATTTCCAAAGTGATGATCATATCAAAAAAAAAAAAAATCGGAAGAACAGTAGATCCGCGAATAGAAAACAAAGATCAATTCCATCAGTATCAAGCAATCGAATGCTATAAATTTTGAGGCTCAGAAAGGCAGAAGGCAAGTAAAATGTGAAAATTGCCAAAAGGGTAGTCGCTATTACAATACTACTACATGGAATTAAAACAAAAAAAAAAAAAATGCAAACACAAGTGGATTCGAGAATTTCTAAGTTCAGAAATTAACCAACAAATCACAAATTGACAAAAATATGAACAGAACTTGATTACTTTCAAACCTATCTGCAACTTCAAACTTGGTTAAGTCCCTTGTCCTCATGTTATTATCTAGAAATTTAAGTATCTAAATAGCCAACTAACTCTTAGAGGGTAGGATGATCGACTGCCAGATGTAATGCTGCTTATCTTTCTTTGGAAACTGTACTGATCATGACTACCAAATGACTATGAAACTATAGCTCGCACGCTAGCACACAACCATCGTACCATTAACCAACATTATCAGTATGCATTTCAGGGATCTATATAAGATAACTAATGGTTTGTGCCACACCAAGATACAGTAATCTAAAAAAGAAGTCATCATCTTCATTTATCTTTTCTATATCAATTAGTTCTATTGTTTCGAATCTTAAACATGACACACTACATGTTCATGCTAGCTTTTGCCCTTGCTTTCCTCGGATCCTTGGTCGATGCTGCAATCGTCGAACGCACTTTCCATGTAACCAAGTCCAATATAAGCTCATTAATTTTCAGTTCTTTCTTTAACAAAGTTCAATTATTTTTCATTTCAATCATTACAAGTGTCTCGTGCATGGGTGGTAGAAATATGAGAATAGTTTGCATCCTTGTTCCTAGCTTCACATGTAAGCCCTGTTTCTTACGTTAACATATATGATTCTCACAGAATAAACCAGAATAGTGAACTCCATGCATTGTTCTTTTCATTTGGTAGGTGTCCAAACTTCAACTGTTCTGACAGTAATGAATCATAAGTTGGACATTTTACTTTAAAGGTCCACACAACCTTACCATTTCACATATAGTTTTACTATCTCAGATTGTGATCCAAGTAGTCGCTCCTATGCATTTACGAGATTCTTATAGCTACGGAAACGTCATTAGCATAATGGTCAGTAAATCTGTTGATCCAACAAGCTAATTTAATAATATTTCGTGCTATGTGTAGGTCGGAAACATGACAATAACCAAGCTATGTCAAACCAGAGTTATCACAGCCGTAAACCAACAAATGCCAGGTCCCACACTAGAGGTTAGTGAGGGTGATAAAGTGATAATTCATGTCCTCAACCACTCACCCTACAACATGACAATCCACTGGTAATATAGATTAATTATTTCTCAGTACTCATTTCCACACTAATATGCTATCTTTTAAAAAGTATTAACCATTGGTGGGCCACAGGCATGGGGTTTTTCAGAAACTAAGCGGATGGGCCGATGGGCCCAACATGATAACCCAATGCCCGATACAACCTGGAAACAAATACACATATAAGTTCAACATTATAGGTCAAGAGGGCACACTCTGGTGGCATGCCCATGTCTCCTTCCACCGAGCCACCGTCTATGGAGTGCTCATCATCCTGCCAAGAGAAGGCCCTCATACTTACCCTTTCCCCAAGCCCCACCATGAAGTCCCAATCTTACTAGGTAATAATAATTTGGAACTATTTATTGATCAAATTATCAAATAATAGACATTAAGAAAATAATTTATTTATGCAGGTGAGTGGTGGAATGCTAATGTGGTCGATTTGGCTGATGAGGCTTACGTGAAAGGTGGCGCTCCAAACAAATCTGATGTGTTCACTATTAATGGAAAACCTGGTGACTTCTACAATTGCTCAGAAAAAGGTACATACCTATAAGCTATTTTTGGAAAAAGGAAATAGTAGTAGAACAAGATCTATAGGACAATGGACACGAAATACCGAATAGCACTTCAAACCAAACTCAAAGTGTGAGTGCTATTCAATGTGCTATACCCAGCTCTCCTCCAGGATGAATCCTCCTGCTTTTTTTTTTCGGTCTCATATCACTGTTAATAAGTCCTACACTGACAGTATATGGTTTTCCCACAGACATGTACAAGTTGAAAGTAGAGTATGGAAAGAAATACATGTTCCGGATCATCAACGCTGCCCTCAATAGCGAACTCTTCTTCAAGGTAGCCGGTCACAACTTCACTGTGATGGCTGTGGATGCGAGCTACACAAACCCTTACAAGACCGATGTCATCGTGATCGCGCCTGGACAGACAGTTGACGCCCTAATGGCAGCCGATGCCGCTCCAGACAAATACTACATGGCGGCTCTCCGGTATGAAGCGAGTGGTGGCGTCTCCTTCGACAACACCACCACAAGAGGCATTGTCGAGTACTACAACACCTCACCAACTTCGCAGCCGGTGATGCCCACCATGCCGGCCTACAAGGACACCCTTACCGCAAACAGGTTCTACACCAACTTAACCGGCCTTCTCAGACCGGGCAAACCCACTGTTCCTCTCACTGTTAACCACCGCATGTTCGTCACCTTTGGGTTCGGACGTGTAAAATGCGAGTCGGACCAATTACTGTGCAATCAGACCACAGGAGCGCTCGCCGCGAGCATGAACAACGTCTCTTTCCAATTCCCTTCTAGCGCCTCGCTACTTGCGGCGCACTACAAAAATTTGAAGGGAATTTATATGCGGGGTTTTCCGGATAAGCCCCCAGTATTCTTCGATTTCACGAACGAATCCATGAACACTGACCCCGCTTTGACACCGTTAGTGCACACATTGAAAGGGACCAAGGTGACGAAGGTGAAGTACAACTCAACTGTTGAGATGGTGCTGCAGAACACAGCGATTGTGGTAGCAGAGAACCACCCGCTGCACCTTCACGGATTCAATTTCTACGTGCTGGCACAGGGTTTGGGGAACTACAACAAATCAGAAGCGGTGGAGAAGTACAACTTGGTGGATCCGCAGATGCGGAACACCATCGCCGTGCCGGGCGGCGGATGGGCAGTGATCCGATTCAAGGCTAATAATCCCGGGGTTTGGATCATGCATTGCCACCTCGACGCCCACTTGCAGTTTGGGTTGGCCACGGCTTTCGAGGTGGAGAACGGTCCCACGCCCGACACCATCCTCCCTCCGCCGCCGCCAGATTACCCCAAGTGCTAGCGTGTTTAGAATTTTACCAGGTTAAAGAATGAAAACCCACTTTAACTACTCTATGCTTGTATTATTGGTTGGGATTCCACTATTTGTTGATATGTGTTGTAACATATATCTCTTAGTAATTTCTTGAAAGAATGGATATGCAAATTTACTGGCTGCAGACAATAACATGTATAAATAAAAATACCTGGATATACAAGGAGTCTGTCAGATGGTTCAGGCTTGTTTCTACCATGTCATTCCTTAAGGCATAGCTCAATCAGAGCCATTCATTTTCTCTTAATTAATTAATTATAAACTAGAATTGAATAGGGTGGAGTTTCTTATTGGAAATAATTTGTCATATATTAAAAGCTAAATCTGGAATAAATGTAGCATACGAAACTTACTAAATGCTTTGACTTAATCAGTAACTCTGCTGACAGTATAAGAGAAAGTAGTCAAAGTTACATATAGATATTCATAAATAATTTAGAGGTACACATTGTTACGGGACATAAATTAATCACCAGGTCTTCTATCATCGTAGAAAAGTAGGATTTATAATATATTTTACGTTCTTCTTTAGTTAATTTTGTACAAGTAGAAAGAGTAATAAGACTAACAATTTTTTTAAAAAAAAGAAGAATAGTGTTGGAAATAATTGTTTATGATGTAATCGCGACCAAACACATGTTAGATCAGGATCTCGCACAAACCTCTACTGCAGCTATGCATACCTTTAAATAAGCATGATATATTTCCACAAACAAATGGGGGTTAGAAGAATAGCAGCATTGTGCATATCCTGTCTGACATTCTCTTTGACATGCCAAGGTTTTTGCTGCTAACTGTTGTGCTTGCTCTCGTGGCATTGGTGGCTAACGTGCCATCGTCAAGCACAAGTTCCATGTAAATCACTTTTATACACTCATTGATTTCATTTTTGAGCTATATTTTCTAATTTTGTCTCAGTTCATTATATCTTTGAGAGTAAAATCACATTATACATTTTCACTAAGATTATTGTTCTTTCTACCAGAGTTCCATGGTTTCATGTACATCCTACAAATGCTCACTCCTTATACCATACACAATGTAACTCAGGGGATCCCATCAACTAATTCAAAAATGTTCTATACCAATCCAAATTAGAACTTCGAAACTCGATTCAAATTCAATTCGATCTAAGAACTTAAGCATGTGGCTCATATCTAGTATACAACAAATATCAATCCTCCCTTCAATTATTATTTCATGGCACTAAACCTATCTAGTATACGTAAATGCAGGCACGGGATATTCCAGCGCTTACTACGTAGTAGGTCAAGAGGGTTGCTCCATGGTGGTATGCCCATGTCTCCGTCGTCCGAGCCACCGCCTCTGTGGCGCACTCATCCTACCTCTTCCCTAAACCCTACCATGGAGTCACAACTCTACTAGGTACTAAACCTTGATCAGACCCTCTCTTTACTAAGAAATTCGAACAAATATTTGATGTAAATGCAGAAACCTACGAGCTCGAAGTAATGTAGAAGCGAGACGTACCTGCTCCGCGTGATCAATGCCGCGCTCAACGCCCGGCTCTTCTTCAAGGTGGCCGCCCACTCCGTCGTCGACGACGACGACGACGGCGACGGCGACGATCGTCGTCGCCGCCGCCGCCCTCGTCCTCTCCCCGGGCCACATCCTCGATGCCCTCATCCGCTCCACTTCCGGCTCTTGGCCTCTAGGGCTTACGTCAGCTACCATTGCACCTACGCGGATTCAGCTCCGTGCTCGCGGTACCCCGTCGGGGGATGGGCCGGGATCCGGTTCGTTAATCCAGGTGGGTACTATTGGGCTTGGAGGATTGGGCCCATTCTTTTATTGGGCCAGGTTTTGCTTTGTCACCTATTCGTTGGGCCTCACTATGGTTTTCGAGGTGAAAATGGGCCGGATTCGGACCCGGTTCTTCCTCACCCACCTCCGGATTATCCAACTTGTTCGAAGAGGCATTTTGTAAGGTGGAAAATGCGAAGGAAATGCTCGATCCGTTTGGTCTGAGGATTTGCTGTTCAGGTTCAATGCTGCATCACTGCATAATGAACTCTCCCGTAACCTTTTCTTTCTCTGGGGATCGAGACTTCGAGTTTTTTGCACTCTCAAATGGATTGTATACATAGTTTTGTGTATCATCCAGACGTGATGTGGGATATTATCTAAATCCAATATTTCGAAGTATGGATCAGTAGTCTCTTCATGGACCATGAAATTTATTAATATAATCTTAATTGGTTTGTGATTATAAGGAGGTGGTGTTATCAGCAGAGCTGATTTTGTTATTTGACACCAGATTTATTGTCGCTTACTAGATTTGACTAGATTCGGTGAAAGCTAATCAAGCTCTGTTAATTTCATTCCCTGTTAGCATGAAGGTAACAACACCTTTGTTCATCCTTCAGTTTATAGTGTTGAACACTTTACAGTATATTGATGCGGACGATCTAGCCTTATGATGCGTGGAGAAGCAAGATGGAGTAAAATATGGTCGAAATAAAGCCAATTGAGGCCCGTTTGATGGGATTCTGATCTGGGTTCAGTAAAACTGTCATAACTTTACACCCTTTTCAACGTGCAATTCTTATTCGGAAATAGTTTATTGAAATATACACTTCGAATTATTTTGCTATTCTGGCTCAGTTTTACACCCAAATTTAATCATTTAGACCTCCGAATTTTCAGTTTTAGGTTTTCTTTAATTAAGTTTGAGGAAATTAGAGTCAGATTTGATTTAATTTCATTTTTGAGTGTGCTTAGATGAGCACCTCTATATAAACGCCGATTAGGGTTTCGTAAAGGGAATATTTTGTAGGAATAACAGCTGTCTTTTTTTTTTTTTGAGAGATAGGTAGCACACTACCCGTTTCGTTTATTTCATTTAAAAATAAACTTAGCTGAAAATATGAATCAATTAAGATTTAAACAGCTGTCTTTTATTTTAGAAGAGATTCCTCTTTGTCGTCCGTCCTTGTGCATGCATTCTTTCATCTTAAACACGGCAACGGCTGTGTCATATACGTATTCTGCATAATGATTACAACTCCATTCCTTGTGGTTTGTTATATTTCATCCTCTCTCTCTCTCTCTCTCTTGTATAGATAAGCTTATCTTCATCAGTTAGGTGCAGGTTATTTAATTGATGCACCTGCCTCTTCTAAATCATTTACTAGAGATTCTTGGTTTGGACTCTTGTTCTTTGACAGTAATCTACAAAGGAATAGAGAGATCTCATTTGGATTGCGCAAAAGAGTGCTCAAGGAATCCACCACATGCATCGGTTTGTCAACAACAGAAGCGGACAACGCGGAACGATACCAAAAACACCTAAAGAGAGGGGAAAAGGAAGAAAAAAGATAGGAATACTTGCTCGTACATGAATATTTTCTTATACATGTGTCGATTTCATATTAAGGGTGTGGATCACAAGGTCTCTAAGGAGAATTATTAGAAGCTTCTAAGGCATCTTAATTATATCGCAATAATGAGTCGGAGAAAGGAAGATACTCTAAACAAGAGGCCACTTTGAATTAAATAGAGTTAAAGGTGTTTCATGCAGATGAATAAATTTGATGGAAATTAATGGTACCTTTACATGTAGATAGTGATGAAATTTTACGTCATTTTCAATCAAAATTGAATGGTCCATCCTCTCAAATGTCACATGTGTTTGCACCCACGTACTGTAACCAACTCTAGTGCAAAAATGGACCACATTCCCTTTGGGTGGAAGGCGAGCGACTGCAAAGCACATCGAGTCGAAAAACATACCGAACAACACCCTCTAGCTGAATCCATTTCAGTTGTCTTGAACAATCATAGGAATCCTATTTATTTAGAAATGTTAAAATTAAGTGCCACTTGTTAAATTTTCTGTGAGTTTTTTTAAAAAAACTCTTTTTTGATCTTCAACATTGGAAAGTTTTTAGCTTACAATTTTGTTTGATTTTGCATCAGATCTCTACCTAATTATCGATTCTTGTTACTTATATGGCAAGGAAAAAGGAAATTAAGTTATGTTCCTTTGCTATTATTCCTTCTGCAAGGGATGACAATGAGTTCATTATGTTGTTTTATGACTATTTCCTTCTCTAACACGTATCTCAGAAACTCGGAATGTAATATGTGATTAGTTTCACGACGGATCGACATAAAGATTGTTATACTTATGCAGCTGTAAAACAAGAACATGTAAAGAAATAGCTCTTACTAAACTTATCTAGGCAACATCATAATTTATTGTACAAAGAGGCCTAAAATGCCATATATAAAGCATGGCATCTAAGAGTATCTGTGGTGGTCTTCTACCAAACACACTCAAGTAGGTGGACTTTATGCTCTTGCATGTGGAGAGGGGGGAAATGAGGTTAGTACCCTGACCTAAATGGTGTGTCACATGGTGGATCCTTGTTGGTATGGAGTAAAGCATTGAAGGGTTAAGCACTTAGTGCTAATGTAGTTGGGTGACAAAATAGGGGTGGCACACCAACACTTATGCCTAGTAAAAGAGGCAACAAAGCATTAGTGATGTGCCCTTGTGATGGCCCAAAAGTGTACTGTGAATCTTCGGTTTCAAATCGCACCCCGACAATGTCGACCTCCACCATTTATGCTGCTTCAATGCTTCGACCCCATTTAGGAAGCGAAAGAAAAGTGAGAGGGGAAAGTCATGTCCTCAAAAGCTCTTTCAATCTCAATTGCAATCACTAGAGAGTTTGGTGGAAGCATTCCATTGCACATCATGTGTATTTAATAACACTAGATGCGCTAATAGATCTTTGAACCTTTCATATTATAAAGAGAAAAGCATATGCATATAATGAACAATTTTGAATCTTTGTTGTCATATGCTTAAGATGGTAGATAAAGCATTCCTTGCGTAAATTTTTCTTAACATCTTATCTGGAGTTAAATTGAAGTTTGAGAGTATTATATTGTGATTTGTGAAGAGTAATTATTCAAACAAGTCATTATAGTTAAGTACTCCTTTTTTAATATATTATGGCTAAAAGATCCCTGTTTGTGTGCAACAAAGGCTATATATGTACCACGCCTCTAGTGGGTACTTTGTGATACAAATGTATGCAAATGATTGGGGTGGATATAAAGTTTCCAATTATTTTTTCCTACACATCAATTATCTAATAAAATATGATCCATTGTTGCTTTCCAAAATCCAAACCTCTTATGTACAGGTATGCAATTGTACTGTAAAACATATCATATGAAGCACCATTCAGCATGGTTACCAAATCGTGGAGCTCGTATGATTAAATGATTAAACTGATGAGTCCTTGTCACCGAATCTCTGAATCTACTGCTTCAAGATTTGACTACCACCTTTTCGTTCAAACTCTCCTTGTTTTTTTTTAAGAAAGCAAAAATGACAAAACTATCTTATTTCAGCTGTCCAAATGATGTTAGTTTAGACGACAATGATACAATCAACAAGACTATAGTTATTGCAATGTTAGTTACAATTCGGTAGCACATTTTGCCGCCGTAAATGGAAGCATTCATCAATGAATCTCTATTTACCAGAAACCCACAACTTATATCCTTCATGAAAAAAATTAAGAATGTGTGGGGATAGTATTGTTTTCACTATAAATTAGTCAAGCTTTAGGTGAACTCTGTTGAAATCTTGTTGTGCAGGGTGTCATGTGTGTACCAAAGTGTGTTTGTGTGTGTGCGTGCGTACGCACGCGCGCATGTGTGTGAGAGAGAGATCTGTTTAAAAGGCGCCATCTTTCCGAATGACTTGAGTGCTATAACAAATCATCCATCTACCTTGTTGTGCTATGTGCTGTGGACCTTTTCTTAGAGAGAGAGAGAGAGAGAGAGAGAGAGAGAGGTTGTAATCGTCGACGTTGCACCAGTGGCTAGAGGAAGCATCCAAAGGGATCGCATTGATCCTGTTCCGACCGAGGGATCAAAGAAGACTGGATCATGCGATCCTTTCGGATACTTCCTCCGAATCATTTCTTTTACATGCCGTCGAGCATATCCTTCTGCACCTTCTTCTCTCTTCTGTCTATGAATTCAGCAAATCTGCCTTTCATATCCTTCCTCTTGGTTGTTTTTATGTGTTTCTTCTGCCTTGCTCAATTGCAAGTTAATAAAGGAACTGATTCCTTTTTTGTGCAAAATGAAGTCAATTTTTACAGATTCATTTTTTCATCTCCTTTCCAGAAAAGATGAGAACTGCACATACAGATGAGAAAATCTAGGATCACTTCTTCACATCGATTGTCGCAGAACGTGTAAGCATCTTTATTCTTTTTCCTTTTTTTCTTACATCTTTATAGTGTGTTCTATCCACCATCTCTTGCTTCTTTACAGGGATTAATGATGATAATCTGGAGCACTTAGAAGAAAAGTATGGTGAATCCCCTAGTCGAACTGTACGAAAGCCACCGAAGGTGATCAGAAGATGAGAAATTTTACTTGAGATATTATGCAACATGTTGGTGATTGCTACTGTTTAATCAGGTATTAGTATATGAACAAATGTTTATCTCATACACATTGCTTCTTATGTTCTTGCTTATAAATTAACTTGGTGGTAAGAACAGTATCAGTGATGTATCCATCTCGGTTGTAAGCAACAACCTTCCTCGAAAGGTTAGATATAAACCGACGTGACGAAATAAAATCTCTTTGAACCTCAATAGCCTCAAGTAATTTACTCTTGTGAACCTGCTAATCATGAGCAATTAGGCAAGTTGCCGACTTTCCCCTTTTTTTTAGATTTTATATTTCAGAAAGTTATTTAGTTTGGATGGGGGCCTAGCAGATCCTTACCTGATTTTTCATAAGATATGGTTCTTATAATAATGATTATGATAAAGATGATAATGATGATGATGATGTTAAGCTGATTACTAATTTATTGTATGCAGAGCAAAGACATATTCTTCTCACCAAACTCAACTTAACACTTCCCAGAAAATTATAGTAATACACCATATCTTTAATCTGCTGATTATTCAGTTATTATAATATAACTTAACATGCGCAAAATAAACTAATAATCCTAGCAAAAGTTTTTCTAAGTATATATCTAAAATAAATAAATAAGTAAATTACATCACTGGGCAGGAGGTGAAGCCATGAAACCTGGTGCAGATCCTGAACTCAAGAGCTCCACCATTTCGCGACGAGGGCTCCCATGATGAGCCGAGCATAATTCGGCTAGGATTATACCTGTTCACATCAAAATCCTTTGTTTAATCAAATTTTGTTCCACTGGTAACATTCAAAGAGGAAAAAAAAGAAAAGAAAAGAAAAGGGGTCTTGTAGTATCAATGCAGTGTATTTTTATATTCTAAAGTAGCTATTCTGGTTCGTGGATTTGTAATCTAAGTCTAATAAGTGGTGCAAATACTAATTGGCCCTGTTGTAACTGTGGAAATGGACTTTGCCACACAAATCTCAATATGAGCCAAAAGGCCCATATTAAACTATAGCCCGCAAGCCTTGTTGTCCAAGTTCTCTTAATTATTTATTTATTTATTGAAATTTGAATAAGGTCCAAATAAATTGATTCCTTAAATTAAACCTTTTGAAGTTAATTAAAAGGGAAACACGAAAGTGGACAAAAGCTCAATTCACAAGAAAGTAATACATGTATTAAACCTGCAGTTACCCTTATGTGTAGTGCTTATTAATTGCCACATAAGTATAACCGATTAAACTGTCACACTACGTACTCTCACCTTCCCCTGCAGCAAGATTGGAGTGAAGGTCTACAACGTTGGGGCAGTTATGGTGGCAGGCACCGGAGCACAGCTTCCGGATGAAGTGCCGGTCGAGGAGGGCGTCGGACGAGATCCCGACCGTGTTGCGGTCGAGCCCGCACACGCGCACGCAATGTTCCGTCTCAATCCAGTCCGACATGTGCGTGACCACCACGCCCGAGGTGTAGCACTCGTACTCTGTCGGCCCACCGTCCGTGCGCGGTGTGCTCTCCAGCACGCACCGCTGGGATGCAGAGGAGATGGCGAATGCGCATAGGTCTTGCGAAAGCTCCTCGCATATCACTCCTGCTGTATACATATAAAAAAAAATTCTTTATTTCCTTTTCTTGAGAAACAAAATTGATGAGTACTTAGAGTGTATTTATTTCGCGCTAAGATAAGTGTAACAAATAACGTACCGAGGGCGCGTGGGAGGAGGAGAGAGACGGAGAGGACTAAAGAGAAAGCTACGGAGGAAGAAGACGAAGCCATTGTCGACAAACTGTCTCTCTATCTCTCTTCCTTCATTTTCTCAACACAATGTTTAGTTTGTTTCTTGTTTACTTTAATCAGGTAGATAAATAAAGAGAGGGAGAGATATTTAGGGAGCATAAAAATTTCTAATTAATTGAAAGGGAGTAATAAATGTTATAGAAACTGCAACAACGATAGATAGATAGATAGATAGATAGATAGATAGATGAGAGAGAGAGAGATATATTCTTAATCTTGGTTCAAAAAATTCCGGGACCACTACTACAAATGATTATATTTGTGTACACAATGCAATGTAGAGCCACAGAGCCCACCTAATTTAATTTGGAGTTTGACTGATTGACTCGGAACTAAGTTGACCTCTTACAGTGTGATCCACGGCTACAAAAATCTGTATAATTCACTAGTTAACTATTTATCTATAACAAAATGCATTTTAAATATCAACATACAAAGCAATATGCTAGGTGCACCATAATCATGTTAGTCATATTAGCTTAAACATTATTTGAAATAATTTTGTTTTCTTTTTATGTTATGTTATAATTAAATATAACTTCTACTGTGATAAATTAAGTTTATTTTATCGTTTTATCATAACTTTGCATTCAATTATGTTCAAGTGTTGCTTTAAACCTTCATAATAATTATATTGATGAACCAATCGTCCCTAGAGTAAGTGGCAAAGGGCTTGGTGATTAGTACCCGAGACCAAAGTTTAAATTCTAGTTGATTCACATTTACAGATAAGTTTATTTCTAAATGAAATATACGAAGCGGGTAGCGTGCTACTTATCTCTAAAAAAAAAAATAATATTATTAACCAAAAAAGCATTATATACATAGAAACATATTTTGCTATTTTTATGTATTAGCAGAAATGATATTAATACAAATCATTACCATATGTATAATCTAATACAAATAAAATAGCAAAATATGTTTCTATGTATATAATGCTTTTTTGGTTAATAATATTATNCATATGTATAATCTAATACAAATAAAATATTTTTTTTATTGAGCTATGTAACGTATTCTTTTCATAATTTCACAGGAAATTTATTCATTTGTGCATATGCAAATATTTATATTTAATCATCTATAATATTGGATCATCTGGTTCACGGGAACCATCTAATGCTGCAATAGCGCGTGGAAGTTGAGACGCGCATATTAAGTCAAATAGTAAGGCCCCTGGTCGGAAGAGGATTTTTTTTTTTAGATAAAAATAATATACTTTCTATTTTATTTATTATTTTATAATTAAATTATGCTAAAAATATGAATTAATTAGATTTTCAACTTAAATCCTCGAATATTAGTTATCAACCTTTTTGTCGCTTGTATTAGAAAAAGTTAACTATTTTGGATGAAAGAGTCATGTAATGGAGAGGCGATTGGCTCACTAAGTCGTAAGTGCATGCACAGCACAGTTACTGTAGAGAAATGCATCAGTTCCACAAAGAGTACACAGGTGATTGAGAATAAAAAAAAATGTATGATCCTCTTATATCTGAAATCAAACAGATAATATGCTAAGAAAATGAAAGGTCATTTATTTATTTATATTAAATTTTTAATCTACTTATTTATTTACTGATTTTTTTTTTTGAGAAAAAAATAGTATGCTATTTGTTTTGTTTATTTACTGAATTTTGTTAAAGGAACTATGCCTATTTCTATCTTCAGTCCACTGGCTCAATGATTGAATCCTATGCGCCAAAATGAAGGGTGACACCAAGTAAATGTGAAAGAAATCTGTTGTTGACCGCATCTAACACTAGATGGCAAAGAAGTAAAATTTTAAGGTGTTGACACTGGACTTGTAAATTTGGAAAAATTATTGGCGTCAGCATTTATTTCGACAGCGAAGTTATATGATCGATTTTTTTGACTTCGGCAGGACGGAATATTAGCATGAGAGCGAGATCGGATCGGGTCGGGTCGGGTCGGGTCGGATCGAATCGGATCCGACTCAAATTCACCATTATGCACGCGCAGAGAAAGCTGCGCGCGCTTTAAATGCAAAAGGCACAAAAGCAAAAAGACAACTGCAAGTTGCGTACCTTTTCCCGTATTCGAACGAGCAATTATTCATAAATAATAAAAACAAAAACAATAATTAAAATACAAGAAAAAGTTAGATGCAATGTAAAATGCTGTGCATCTTTTGTTCTGTCGCCTGCTATGCGTGTGATCATCCGTTAATCCTATCACAACCGCCGCCACCTAATCCACCCGCACTAGCAACCGACGCGTGTCCGGCGGTCAGAGGGCCCCACGCAAGGTCGTTTTCCTATTGGCTCGGTGCACGCCTGACGCTGTTCGGTGGCGAACACTCGATCCTCGCGAATATCGCTGGCACTAGCGTGCGTATTTTATGGGGAATTGGGGGGATTTGCCTCCCCCGACGTATACGATAAGTAGCCGTCGACCGTCCGATCTCGCATCGGACGGTGGATGTCGTTTCGTCGGAGACCGGGGCCGAGTGGTATGCGACTCTCGCTCACTTCTTCGTTTTTTTGACTTACCCAGTAGTTTCCCGAAGTGGGGCTGCAGGGAAAGGAACAAAAGAAAATTAGTAGCGAGGACGATCACTCAGATCCTCCCTCTCCTCCTCTTTCCTCCTCCTCCTGCTGCAGAAACCCTAACCCTAGAACGAGAGGCGAGAGCTCTACCCCATCCCTCATCCCCCAAAACCCTAGCACTAGATGGGAGATTGTAGTGCGAGATCATAAGAAATGGCCGCCGCGTCTCGCGTTCACCTCCTGGCTTTTATACTCTTCTGTGCGGCTCGTCTACTAGCTCGCGCGAGCTCGGGAGGTGAGGAGACCCCGTTCTCGTTCTCGTTCGAAGCTTTTGAGAAGAACCGGGGCTTTGGATCGAAGATCGCGCTCTACGGGGACGCCGAGATCGTCAACTCGACGGCTAGGATCACCTCCGCGGCGAACTCGAGTTCGGGGAGGGTCGTGTACGAGAAGCCCGTCACATTTGTCGGTAGGAGCCCCGGGTTCTCCACCTACTTCGTCTTCTCCGCCTCTTCGAGCAATGGCGGGGGCCTCGCCTTCTTCCTCACTCCGAGCAGTGCTCAAATGGGCTCGGATGGTGGGCTTCTTCGGAATGGGCTCCCGCCTAGTGTTGTTGCTGTGAGTTTTGTCGCCTCGCACGATCCAAAGATCGGAAATTTGGGCGAAAACTACGTCGAAATCGATGTTGGGGGTGAGATATCGATCAAAAGCAGCGACCTTTCGAGCTCCAATTTGAGCCTCAGCGGCCGGGAGAAGCTGCATTCGTGGATCGATTATAACGGGACTTCGAATCGATTGGAGGTGCGGCTTAGCATATCTAGGGTTTCGAGGTCGAAGAAGCCCTCAATTTCCTACCCTATCGATCTCTCCAGTATGCTGCGGAGGGAGAAGATGCTTGTGGGCTTGAGCTCTCTAAGTGGAAGTGGAAACTCCACTCAGAACACTACTCTGTATTCATGGGCCTTCTCCGTGTACCATGGAGCTACCTATTTGATGCATTCAGAGCCGTTGGATCCGGATACGTTCTTGGTTCGGCCCCGCGAGAGCCCTCCTGCAGCTCACATTCGAAGGAACTACCCATGGGGAATCCTAATAGCCTTAGTGTTCGCCGCCGCGTGCGGAGCCATGGTGACCTTCTTCACGCTCTTCGTGTGGTTTGCGGTGGTCGCCCACCGTCCGATCGCGCCTGTGGAGTACCCTGTCCATCCGTCGGAGGTCGTGTATGAGAAGATTGTGTTGGTTAAGGTTAAGGATGCAACGAATGCTAGCAAGTAGGGGATCATGGATCAGGGGGTGAGGGTTTGTTTCCTCAGTGTTGTACATTTTGTGGTTTGTTGGGTTCTTCTCTTTTTTTGGCTACTTTCATGTTGTAAGTTATGTAGAAGTTGTTGGTGGAAACTGTAGAATTTGTGGCTAACTTCTACAAATCCTCCCGTTTCCATCAAGAAGATATCAAGTTGTATGTGATGTTGCCCTGTTTTACTGAGTGAAGCAGGGGTGAGTGTTATATGGTAGCTTTACCTTTCAATCTGTAATGGAAACAATTAGTTTTGCAAAATTTGCATATGGTTGCTTTACTTTTGGAATGTTCATGTTACTGTCTTTAGTTTTCTATACATTTCAGAGATATTTGACTTCTCCCACTTTCTAAGACTCGCACTTATTAGCAATTGTATCTTCGTTTTGTTTAACGGTGTTTCTTCGATTGGCATGCTCAATAGCAATGGTATATCTTCTTTTTGTTTAATTGTACACCACAAAAAATAAATAAATAAATAAAGAGAGAAAAAAAAAAAAGAAAAAAAAGAGGAGTTCTCATGACCATATGTGCAGCACTTACTTGATATGGAGATCATACATACAGGAGTTGTTGTTGATACATAAAAATTGTAAACCTGCACAGTTTAAACATACATTCTGACCAGATCTTCAGCTTGGGAATTTTACATGATCTAGCCAAGGACTGTTCCGCAGAGCTTCTCCCTGTTGGGACCTAACAGTACACACATTCAATTTCCTAGCTTTTGTGAAGGGTCCATGGCCTTAAGGGATAATATAAAAGTGGTGCGCCAAATTCTCCTTTCAACTCTATTTGCTGAATATTAAAACATGATCTGGTATAATCTCACCATGCTTAACAGATTTCATGTAAGAAGGATCAAACAGTGCAATCTCATCTATAGTCATCAGTTTTTCTTTTTTTCTTTCGTTTCGTACTGGCGTACCATGATTACATTTCAAAGAAAAGCTACTGAGTGGTGCCATCACAAGTATATTATCGTCCAGCAAACAAATCGACAGAAACTTACATCATTAACCAACTTATAAACTGCTACAGAGGAGGAATTTTTTGAGTACTGAGAAATTAAGCATGCTATGAGAAGGAGAAACTCTGACTCACTAAATACAAAGTTTAAACATCATTTGTTAATCGTTATTACTGTGTACATATGCTGCTGCTGGTTCTACATGATAGGGAAGACTCAAACTGAAGAGAGTAAAAGAGAGCATACCAAGTATTGTCCCTGGACTTCACAAAATGCTAGCACTTTAGAAACAAATCAAAATGAACAGAAAACAACTAGCTTCACAAAATGCTAGCACTTTAGAAACAATCAAAATGAACAGAAAACAACTATCAACATATCAAGCAAAACATACCAAGGAATGACGATTTTAAAACAGAAGATCAAAAAATACACAAGCTAACATCTGAATAATGGTGCAGACCATTCAACAGAGGGGAGAACACAAAGCAGCAAAAGCTTTGATAAAGAGAGATAAAAGAATATGCTCAGTTCAAACTAAATGGTACCTGAATCATATGTGGTAGAAGAGGTTCAGCTATACAAATCACGATTAAGTATACAAAACCATCCTGGCAAAACAATGAGTGCAGTCTCAACAAATCATAACATCTAAAAAATCACACAAGTTGCCGCACAATTCAAGGACAATATAGTTCAAGCATTGCTGCAACCACGAGACTACTATTCTCCAACTCAAAAACTAGCCAGAAACCAACTTGACAAGAATTATGATAGCATTTAGAATTATTAAAGGAACCCTCAGGTACTGGGTTGCATAAATAAGTCCTATGAGCTGGCCCTTCAGGGTCTTTGCCCGCCCACCCGATGTGACCTCAGAGAAGCTCCATCCTCTCGGTGCAAGGAACCGCTCCTCGTTCAATATGGCTAATGCATTCGCTATAAGCAAAAATCCCTCGAGCAGCGTCCACAAGCCCATCAAAAAACTACCTCCTAAAATGCAACAAATGATTGTCAAACAAGTGCATACTGTTCTTGAATAGGTAAAATGTTATAGTTTGGTTTAATTTCACAGCAAGCACAACCCTGGAAGGCATAGATTCTATAGTAGAAAGACAATTTTAGCAGGACGTAGTTATAACACCCAGATATCTGCAGCAGTAAATCCCACTCTACCTACTAGTACTACCATTTTAAATGAAACACAACCAACACAATATGTGAAAATACAGCATTCCTCAAGAAATCCTACCGAGCAGTTTGCACCATTTAGATTCTGACCGTCAAATCAATAAAACTCAACCAAGGAACAAAGTATACTGATTAATCTATGCTGAACAATATCTACTAACTAGTTTTATACATCAAATCAATAAGAGTCAATCAAGGAACAAAGTATACTCATTAATCTATGCTGAAAAATATTTACTAACTAGTTTTATACATCGAGAACCTAGATATGAAACAAATACATTGTAATAAAAAGGCCAGCTTAAATTTTCAAGTAAACCATGAGTATAAATAGTAACATAATATAATGCCTCTCAAACTATCACCACACAGGATTGGCCACACCGTTCCTTCCGTTATACAAAGCATGGCTAATACATTATGTTTGTGGTTTAAGCATTCTCTTCAAAGAGAGGAAGGAAGAGACGCTTACACTCTGCAAAATTTACACAATAGCAATTTTTACGAAAAATATAACAAGATTCAAAATAAGTTATTTATGAAGCGTGCATGACATGTAAAACAGGACCAACTGATTTAACGAGTCTTAGCAACATAAATTCAAATCGCCGAGATTAAAACTTAAGGTATCAGATATTTGGATACTAACTCTGCCAAAAAACCTTTTTAAAGAACTTCAAATAATTCTCTTCCATTTCAGAAGCTTAATTAATTTCTTTGCCGGGAAATCAGAGATCCAAACTTTCAAATTTTGAAGGGAGCAGGAAAATTGAGGATTTTATTATCCCTCATCAGCTTAAATCATATTGAGTAGCTAAGTATTATCACTCAATTGTTATTTCTTTAATTTTATCCATTATTTGCCAAAAAAAGTCAAAAAAAATCAGAGTAAAAAGAGTATGAAAAGGACTAGTTTTTCTTAACCATCTTAAACTGCAGCTAACGAGTATTTCTTCAAACAAAGTAAGATATAACACCAATTTACGCAGAAACGAAGAGCAAAGCATATCAAATTACAATTTGTAGTTGTAAAGAAGAAAAGAAAAAGGGGAGGGAAAGGAGATAGAGGGAAAGAAAACCTATTAGGGTTTCAGAAAAACGAAAATAGTTAAAAAAAAAAAAAAAAAAAAAACCTCGGAGGGGATCGGAATCGGAGGAGGGAGAGAGCTTCGAGGTCGCGTTCGATCGGGAACGGGAACGGGATCGGGATCGAGATCGAGATCGCCGGTGCGGGGGAATCTTTTGACGAGTGGGCGATGTGCGTTGCCGCAGTACACGGACTAGGCAAAAGGGTTTACCGTGGACCTGGCGCTGCTGATGGGCTGGGCCTTTCAAATCGAGTGCCTGGGCCCTTTGGACTACTGGGATAATATCGCACGCGCCCGGTGCACAGTGCACCACACAGTGTACTTGCTTATTAAGTGTTAGAATTAATTAATATCCAGTGCGGAGACGAAACCTATGGCGTCTGATTCTGAGCTGCCTCTGCTATTCCGAGACAGATGTGTGCGCATCATGGCCCATAAATATTTAGAAAAAAGGATTGCACATAAAATATCATAAAGTATTTTTTTAAAAAAAAGTCAATTGCATATAAGTTTTTTTTTTGTAACCATAGCAATAATAGATTTATTCCTACAAAAATTAATTTTTTATTTTTATTCTTGCAAAAGTTCTAATATATACTTTGCTGTTAGGATTCGTTAGAAAAATATAATTTGTCATAAATAAAATACTTAATCATAATTGGTAAATGAGATAAATAAATCTTTTACCTCTCGTATATTGTAATAATTCTATTCATTTATAAAATAAGAAAATGTCTTTTGGAATAATATTTTTGTACAATTCTATTAGTTGGGACTTTTGAAAAAATATATTTATAACGACAAAAATGTCATTTTACTTATTTGCTATTAAACTTTATAGGAATATATCTACTGTTCGATATGTTTACAGAAAGCTATATGTAATTCACCCTAAAAAAAAAAAATTACTTTATGAGGAAAGAAAATAGTGTAAAATCTTTTCTTTTTACTTTTATTTTTTGTAATAAAAGTCATTTGAGATATTTATACTAATGAGGTTTTGGTGGTGTGGTGCACAGTGCCTGGTTGGTGCAACCGGTTTTTTCTTTTCGCACTAGTAGTTCCGCAATGGTTTCTACCCTTTTACGCCGTTGCGACGAATTTTCCGTCCCCTTGCTCCTCTGAAGAACTCTCGCGCTCGTCGAATCACAGAGCTCAGTAGCCTCCATTAATGGCGGAAACGAAGCTCCGGAATTCCCCGAACCACCTCCGAGTGGGCGGAAGAAGTCGACTACGGGGACGACCCCCCGTCCCCATCTCACCTGAAAAAGATCTCCCAATCCAACAATGGCTCAACGTAGTAAAACGTATGCTAATAACAAAGAAGTAAGTAAATTACATCCGTTCTCTCAGCTACGTGATTGTGTATTGTTCGATTAAATTGTTCGATTTATGGAGGAATTATTATGGTTTTTGTATACCAGTTAGTTTAACTTGTGGTAAATTACTAAGCACGTCAGGAATCGTTGCCTATGCTGCTTGTGAATCTGTATATGAAGTCGATATAATCCGTATCTGCTTATTCATTTTGATGGTTTGGGATGATGGATGTGAGTCGTATTCCAACTGTTATCATTTGGAAGATAATTCGTAGATTATAAGGTAACAATACTTTGTCGTTACTCTTGAGATGATAAGTGAATCTGTAGATAAATATGTATAAAGTACAAATTTAATCCTCGAATATTGTCATTTGTAAATAAACAAGATTTGCTCATACATTATTTCGATCTGATGCCCTTCATTCAGAATAATCTGGGCTTAAAAACGAATCAAATGTAATGAAAAGGAACAAAATAGTGTGGTCTAAGTAAACGAGGCCGTTCAGCCCGCTGCTCTCTGACATCACGCGTCTTAACCTTCTGTAATCTCTCTCTATATGCCTGCCGAAGCTCGATAAAATTAAAAGAACTATACACATTGTCAACCTGTGGGTGTGACGGAAATTCGGGAACAATTCATTGAGACGTTTCTGTTAGGCACGAAGTCACCGCTCGCGTGGAAGAAAACTCTGTTGGTTTCCACATTATCTCTGTTGAATTCGGCCTTGTCCTAAAACAGTAAGTTTTTTTTCCTTTGAAAGAAAGAATTTTTTTTTTTTTTCTTGTCATTGCTTCTTGTGTTGTCTCCTGCACAAGCAGCCCGGAAGAGGGTTTGCATAAAAGTACTCTTCTTGCCTTGCACTTTCCCCACCTTTTCTCTCATACGGACCTCCAAGCCTGTTAGCATGATATTTCCTCACCTTACTTTTGAACTCTTCCCAAGTTATAATACCCTCATCCATCTCGTCGATTAGCCTCACAATTATTTGCCTGTAAAATATAAGATAATTCGAGTTATAGAATGTGGATAGATTGAATGATGTGAATTTATCTATTGTACCACCAAATTTACCTATCTGGATTAATGGTCTTAAGGAATCCTTCAAATCTTCTGTGGCCCTGCACGGCTTTAGCCATATTTCCATCGTAAGTGTACACGAAGACATCACTGTTGAGGGCCACTATATAGTCCAAAGCGGCAAGGCGGTTTTGGTACAATTCGAGAGGCTCTAATTCGTCAGCCGTTGCTAGGGAGTGATGCGTATAAACATTTGGGTATTCGGCCCTTAAAGCATCCATGCTGTTGACACCGTAGATTTCCCCAGCTACGATGAAAATGTTTGTATCAGAAGGATAGCCCATGGCCTTAAGAAAAACAGCCGCCTCTCGTGGGGTCATGGGACAACCTCCTTCAAGTCGCCTTTCCTTGCTATTGATTTCTTTCTCTTTCCAATGTTTCACTCTATATCGCATTTCTCGTAGCTCTTCTGCTTCTTCAAATGTTAGGTTGTGGCTGCAACCAGTAAATGAGAGCATGTCCTTCTCGTATCTGTGATTCCATAAATATTTTGTGAGGTTAAAGCTTTGTGCACTCTATTGTTTTGAAGGTGCAAGCATTGCTTATTTTCATAAATGAGATCTTAACATTTATAGTGCCCATGCAAAATCATCGGTTTCATATCTAACCCGGTAAAATCTGAAGTCTCATATATGCCCTCCAAAAGCATATATTCTTCTGTACAAACCTCTATAGTTACAAGCGTCCGTCTTTGAAAAGCTTGTCCTTATAGAAAAACTAACTTAAAATACATTTAAGGAACTATATTTTTGAGGGGTATATATGGAAATTCATATTTTATTGGGGCGCCTATGTAAATAGGTGATTTTGCTCGGTTATATAAAAGCCCCTTGATAAATTAATCAGCCATGATTACCTTAAATGAAGTGCAATGTAATGGTTACTTCCATTTCTAAGCCTTTCAACAAGGGTCTTTCCCAATTCTTCGATCTCCAGGGTGTATCGAAGTGCTTTATAGTTTGCACGGCATCTAAGCCTCTGGATTGAAGGCGGGAGTCCGTTGTTGATAAGCCGAGCATCTGTGTGGGTGAATTTCACCACCTTATACCTCTTCAGAATTTTAGAAAAGTCTCTGTAGTAAGAAGCCTGTAGAAAAGTGAGACATATTGTATAGCTATTTCTACAAGCAATTCAGAATTAATACTTAGTTAATCTTGGATGCATACCTTTGACCAGGAGGTTGGTGCCCTCACAAAGGGCTTTAGTCTTGCATAAGCTGGTGGGAGGGACTCCACTGTCACTATGTCATCTCTTAGAACTTCCATGAAATGCTTCAAGTCAAATATATCCTCAAACTCACTGTATGATTTAGACTAGGTAAAGTCATGAGACCCCGTTATCTCATTTAATTAATCAAAGATATTCAAATAACAATGGTCTCCTCATACCTTGGATCTGTCCAGAATGAATCATGATCAAGGGTAGGGACGACTAGTGTCGCATTCATTAGTTTTGCCACTGCAACCATATCGCTTATCTGCATATAAATAATTAGGAAACTGAGCTGAAAATGTCGCATGCTCAACACATAAACGCCTGATACACAAAGCAAGTTGAAACCATGGAGGTGATTACTTACTCCCATCCTCATCTGATTCAATCCACCATTAGCATGAACTAGGAGATACCCTGCTGTTGCATTGTTGGTTCCTGCCAGAAACGATCAATAGAATAAAGCATTTAGAGTTAGGAAATTGCAGCTAACATTGGATGGCTAAGATTTAACAGTGACAGGGGACAAGAGTTTACTGTGTTGATTTCTTGGGCGTTCAGTGCATTGACTATAGCCATCACTGTAAGGTTTCAACCAAATTTCGGGTATCTGTAGAAAGCAAAAAAGAGGAGTTCCTCAGGTAAAACCCATTATGCTACAAAAAGTTGGTTATTAATGCTAATATTTCTGGAGTAAGGATGTAGAAGATATGAAATTCAGTTAACAATTGAGCAGCTATCTCATAATTATATTTCTGGCTCATAATAGAACAAGTAGTGATGTTATCCACTTTCTTGAAAAAAAAAAAAAAACAGAGATGTCGTTGGACAACCGTATGATGTCAGGATATGCAATAAAACGTAAGAGAAAATAAAAACAACTTGATGGTATTTCTAGTTGATCATGTTGAAAATCACAAAGTAACTTCTTCTGAAAAACTTACAAAGTAACTCTTTCCAAATGATCTTAATGTGTTTATGGTCTATTTATCCTTGTTCTTATTTTGTTCTTTATTTGTCCTGTTTGTGCCATTTCGCTAATGCTGGTTTTGTAACATAGTAATGTAATATTTTGACCGGTTTGAGTGAGGCATGGACATGACCGTTACTGTATTTTAACATTTTACTCCTTTCAAGTTCTTATTTTGATCTTTTCATCATACCTTTTTTTTTTTTTTAACTGACGGCTTAGGATGAGAAGGACAAGCAAATAAGAATGGTCCGATTAATCAACCAAGGCTACAACTTTGGACCCAATACGCTTCAGTTGCTACTTCCGCGGCAAGGTCGCGCCTTTCCTCTTTCTCCTTTTTGTTTCTCTCTTTTCGCCCCCATCAAATATTTATGACTAGAGGCTTTGGTGCTGTTGTAGTGGTGGTTGCAATTGGGAATACCATTTTTGTCTGTTCCTAAACATTATCGCAGTACTCGATATAATTTCACAGCAAATTTGGTATGCATTTTATCTTATCCTTCTCCTCATGATTATCTTTCTACGTTACAGCTTAACATCCTTCTTTAGTATGCTTTTTCAGAAGTAGAACACTATACTAAACTCTCTTTTTAATAACAGGGGCATCACACTGAAAAGGTACCATGGCTATGTTGAAGGACTTGATCATGAATTTTGTGGTGCAGGGCGTGGTTCACGCACTGACTTTTCGATGCGAACGGTCGGCCAAAGGCTCTGTTTGCAGGTGTTATTAGCTATTATTCCTATGAATGTGACAAAATGAGAGGATCTGATTGTACCGCGAAATGTTCCCATCCTTTGCTCGACTCTTTTTAGGCCAACAACTGTGGTTTTCTAACACGGACTACTCGCTTCAATTCCTGCTGTACATACCATGTGAATATTGGAAAAGTTATTTGCCTTTAACTGCGTCTTTAAAGAGTTGTTATAAATGATGTTATCTGGGACCAAATTTAGACCATTACTGGCCCACATAATATGATTAGTTATTCGAAAGTAATATCATTATTATTCCACCACCATATATTAGAATCATGACTATATGGCACCTATACAAGTTTATGTCACTGATGTTATTCCCCCAAAAAAAAAGTGAAAATTGCCATGTAACAAACGACAAAGAACACAGGCGAATTGTTCTAAGAAGCCTTTTCAGTGCAGGCCGCAACAGAGAGAGAATAAGATGTTAAAGAATAAGACTCCATTGATTCATTTTCTAAAAAAAAAAAAAAAAACGAAGAGGCTAATAATGTGGTCCAAACATTTCAATCCAAAAATTCAATGAAACATCGGAACCACCGAAATAAACAAATTAATTTATGGAACATTGGCGACCGGAATAACCATTAAACTTTTTTTTTTTTCGCCACATGTCGAGGCCGTACTGCCTCATTTATGTAGCTTAATTCACTTTCTTACTGAATGAAGCGGACAACGTACTACCTTCCCCTCAAAAAAAAGAAAAAGAAAAAAAAAATTGGATATGAAAAGTCTACGAACTATTTTTAAAAGACAATCCAACAACTGTTCACGATGGGTATATCCGAGATCTTACTGTTTTTGGTATCTAAAATTTTCAAAGTTTAAAATCTAATTATTTTATAATTTTTATTATGCTTATTTTTAAAAATAAATATAGTAAATAGTATGCTACCTTACTTTCAAAAAAGAATTTGGATCAAAATTCAAACAGAATTTAGAATGTTTTAAATTCTAACGTACCGGCGGGTCGTGCCGTCTCACAGGGCTGGTCAAATTCTCCCGGGTCCAGCCCAACGCGGCTTCACCCCCTCCCCCTCCTCCGCCCTTCTGCACCAACCTCGCCCTCTCACCGCCGCCATCGCCATCGCCTTCGCCATAGGCGCCGCGGCCACCGAAGTTCCCGATCCTCCGCGAACTCNGCCGCCGCCGCCAACTCCTCCTACCTTCTGCACCAACCTCGCCCTCTCACCGCCGCCATCGCCATCGCCTTCGCCATAGGCGCCGCGGCCACCGAAGTTCCCGATCCTCCGCGAACTCATAAACCCGGTCACCGCCACGAGACACAGGAGCCCCGCCACCGCCCCCCTCATCCACGCGTGCCCCACCACCCCACCTCTCGCTCCCTTCCAATTGGCCCGGCCCAACAACAGGCCCTTCAACGGGTGTTCCCAGGCCCCGGCCTCGTCCTTCTCGTCGTCGTCGTCGTCGTCCGAGGAGGAGGAGCAGGGCAGCGACCGCTCGAGGTCGCCGTTCGGGTCGGTCGGCCGCCGACGGGTCGGGCCGGAGGCCGCAATTGGGCTGAGCGTCGAGACGGAGGCGGCGGCGCCCGTCGTCGTCGTCGTCGTCGTCGTCGCTGCTACGGTGTGTTGGGCCGAGGCGACCGTTGCCATGGGCCGTGGGAATTGGGCGTGGCGAGGGGGATTGGAGTTGGTTGGGTTAGTTACTTGTGCCCGAGAATAGGATCAAAGGAATCGGAGAGAGGAGAGAGAGAGAGAGAGAGAGAGAGAGGGAGGGAAGTGTGTGTTTGTGGGCAGAGAAAAGCCCGGGAAAGTTAACGGTGATGAGGCGTGTTTTAACAACAACCGTTTCTCTCTCTTTCCAGTCTCCGAAAACTGAGGCGAGGTGGGGTGGTGAGGCACAACTCCTCCGTTTTCTCACATGTTCTCTTTCCGAGTTCTACATAATACATATATATTATTATTATTATTGTTATTATTATTTTATTATATCACATTAAATGTGAGATATTGAATGAAAGGTAATAATTGGGTGAAATAGCACAAATACTTGGTGAACTTTTAACTACTTTAAAGCTTGATTATTTAGGACAACGGTTTCATTAGTACTCCCATACGATGGGCTGTGAATATAGCGTTTATTGGTAGCTTCCGAAAAATCACGTTATTTCTTTCACACCAGATCAACCACCACGTAGCTACCACAGTTATCTGAGCTTTTGCAGTGTCAGTCAGTGACCCTTCCCTGACAACTCCTCCTACACGGTATGCAATAATTAGCCAACTCTTTCATTAGTACTCCTAGGCGGTATGCAATATATATCATCGCCCGACTCTATAGAAATTAGCCAACTCTTTCATTAGTACTTCGATACGATGGGCAGTGGATATAGCGTTCATTGATAGCTTTCGAAAAATCACATTGTTTCTTTCACATCATATCAATCACCACGTAGCTACCACAGTTATCTGAGCTTTTGCAGTGTCAGTCAGTGACCCCTTCCCTGACAACTCCTTACAGACGGTATGCAATAATTAAATATCTATGGAACGCAATAAGTAGTATTTATTTTTTTTTCCCTAATAATACAAAAAAAAAAGAAGACAAAAGTGGTAGTTTATATTCTTTTAAGTTTAAATTTGAAAATTTAAGAACTAAACTGAAATACAATATTGAGAACAATTTATCCAAAAATAATTGATTGCACTACAAATATATATTTCTTCAAAACTTTTCTTAATTAATCATTATTTTTTTTAAGAAAAAAAACAAGGATGTACTGTAGAAAAGTCAATTGCGTAGGATTGTTAGCAAATATCTTGCTAATTAATTAATTAGTATGTGGAAGTACAGTACCTAATTGTGATATTGCACGCTTGCAATTTGAAGTAGAGAATTGCGTTTTTTGTGGCACAAACAATATTGGTGTCGAATTGTTATTGGTGGTCCTGGTTTTAAGTTATGAAGTCCTCGTTGGACTTTAAGAATTGTGACAGGGACAACCCTAAGATTCCATGATGTGAAGTGATTAATTTAGTAGATGTCAATATCTATCCGTTTTATATTAGCCTTATTATTATTATATATATATATAAGGTAGTTAGCATTCCATTTCATCAAATTAATGAACAACCAAATGGAACTAGGTAATCACAACATTGAGAACACTCATACCAAAAAAAGATTAATTAAGAAAAACAAATCCCCGTTGACACGGAAACGGTGAATTAAAAACGCCTAGCGAATTAGGAAGCAATCTTTAGCCTTAGACATTGCTTGGGAAAGAAAAAAAAATTCTCATTACTGGGCATCCTCATTCGTGTACGCGATTAAATGATCTTCTGAACATTAAAAACCAAAGAAAGAACATAAATGATTGGTCTCAACTTATTCACGTACTCCATTTGATTACCTTTTAGAAGATAGCTATAAACAATGTCATTTTTTAAAGTATTTTACTGCTTTATTCGCAAACGATAAAATATTATTTGAACCACAAGTATTCATACATTAAAAACTAAGACACTAAACATCCTAATTAATAAGTTGGCTGATTTCTAACTTTTGTCGGTGATTCTTTTTTTCTCTCTTTCTTCTATACTTTGCATTGTTTCACTTCTTTTTATACTTTATTATTTTTTTCATTTGAAGTCTAGTTGTCTTATTAATGAAAGTTAGTACGTATTCTTAATAAATGAAACGTATAAAATACCATTCTTCTTTAAAAAATAAAAAAGGTTAAGATCCATCGTAGTGTACAATATGGATATATTTATTGAAACTGAGATAATTATTTTGCTTATCCAAGAGTTGATTGGTCCGTAAAGGACACGCTCTATCACTAATACACGACAAAAAAGATAAAAAAAAAAAGTCCCTATTATTGCTTTTGGTCTTTTCCACGTACCGTCACACGCTATATGTGGAAGTGGAACTTTCCGAGTACGCCGTGCGCGTGTGGCGACGTTTAAGTTCGCCACCTCAGCGTGTCAACACGCTGACGCGTGGTTTGTATCTCGTATTTTTCCAAATCCAAATCCAATTGGAGAGTTTATCCTCTTTTTAGGTTTTAGCTTCACCCTTTACCAGGATTCATTTTTTTTTATACTATCTGCTTTACTTATTTTATTTAGAAATAAACTTAACTGGACATGTGAATCAATTATGATACGAATTTGGGTCTCAGGTACCAACCACCAAATTCTTTGCCACTTGCTCTAGGGACGGCCGGTATTAATTTATAATTTATAAATTGTAATTAATTGCTTCTCATTTTTTGCTTTTTTTTCTGTTTAATGCAATATTTTAAAAAAAAATCCTGTAATAAAGTTCAAATTTTACTTGAAAAGCAGCATATTTTATGATGAACGGACAAGAAAACTTCAAAATTTTAGTTTTAGTGTATTATTAATTTATCTTATGTTTTGATTTGATATGAATATATTTCTATTAGAATCAACGGTAATTACTTCGCCCTGTTTGAATTAATTTTGGGTTAAAAAATATGTCATTAATTAATAAAATAAACTATATTTGTTTTGGCGTAAGCCATTAAGTTCTAATCATATTCAACAAAAACTTTTTAAAATAAAAAGTTAATCTACAAAAAAAAATTTTAATACTTGGGCGCTCATTTGAAATACAATATACTTCCTTATAGCTTTATATAGCATTAGTGTCAGGGACTTAGAAAAATTCCTATGCAGCCCGGTCCCTGGCCCAAATCTGCTTAGCGAGTTCGGGTTGAAAACGGGTCAAATCGGGTTGGCAAGTAGACCCAAACCTAACCCGCTGTGGGAAACTCATGGGTTATGAAACTCATGGGAGTTATGGATGACTCTTGAGCTTTTGGCATTTATGAGGGCTCATTATGTAGGCTTGCCGAGGGCGACCGCGTGATGGTCAAGCTTCATCCGCAGCAGTTCAAAGCCTTGCGGAAGGTGCACAAGGGACTGCTGCGCAAGTACGAAGGCCCATATACCGTCGTCAAGCGTGTGGGCAAGGGGGCCTACAAGCTGCAGCTGCCCGCAAACCTCAGGATCCACCCTGTTTTTCATGTCAGCAGGTTGAAGCTGTACAACGAGGACGCGGAGGATCCGAGCAGAGGAGTGTCGCAGCGAGCGCCTCCGACCATGGTGACTTCGTTCGACAAAGAAGCGGAGTCCATCCTGGACACTCGACTCATTCGGCGACGTGGGGTCGTGCCGAATCCTGAGTACTTGGTGAAGTGGAAGAATCTCCCATTCGGCGAGGCGAGTTGGGAGAAGGCGGACACACTTTGGCAGTACCAAGCGCTCATCGACGAGTTCCAGAAGCAGCGCGCGACGAGGACGCCTGCGCATTAGGTGGAGGAGGGTGTCAGGGACTTAGAAAAATTCCTATGCAGCCCAGTCCCTGGCCCAAATCTGCTTAGCGAGTTCGGGTTGAAAACGGGTCGAATCGGGTTGGCAAGTAGACCCAAACCCAACCCGCTGTGGGAAACTCAAGGGTTATGAAACTCATGGGAGTTATGGGTGACTCTTGATCTTTTGGCATTTATGAGGGCTCATTATGTAGGCTCATTATGTATCTAATAATGGGAGAGTTATGTGGTAGTGGGTGAGTTGAAAAGGCACCTTTGGGCCTATAAATAGTGGGGTTGGCTAAGGCCATGACAGACAAGAGAAAGTGTGTTTGTATGCTGTTTGTAGGTTGTAATTCTCATTTTTAAGTAGTGTAGTACTTAGTTTTTTGAGAGAACCTCTGCTTCTTTCTTTTTGTCATTTCTCTTTGCATACTTAGTCGTAGGACGCGAAGGTCCGGACTAGTAACAGGGACAAAGGCTTGTCCATCTTCGAGCAGGAAAGGTAGGCGCCGCACGGGCTTTGCGAACAAAAACGCTAAGTCCGTGACAATTAGGCACTGAATAACGAATAATATTGCTAGAAGTAAGAGTCTTGCGCAGTTTTAAAATTTATATTTATGTTTTCGATCTCAAATTTTTTTACAGTGAGTTATTGGAGAGGTTAATTTTGTTAATATATATCTCTTTTTTAAAAAGTAGGTGATATAAAGCCCCGAAACACTTAAAAAAAAAAAAAAAAGTTTTTCATATATTAAGAAAAAATTTTATTATCTATTAATAGGAGAAGAAAATGTTAAATAAAAGTGTCATAAAATTGAACATGCCATAAAAGAACAATAGGACAGGTGGCAAAAGATCATTGGAGGAGACCGATGCTATGACTCCGTTGGTGCGCGTTGACCAACCCGGGGAGTTCTGGTGGTTGTCATTCTCTTCTAGTGGGTTTCCACTAGCTTCAGGTCAACTGTCAACTTCGCCATAATAATTTCCTCTTACTTTAATTTTTTTTTTTTTCATTATCGTTTTTCATTCATAATAATTAAAATAATATATTTTTTTAAAAAAAATCCTTTTCATTCACGGTCTCATCAATCAAAATCGATCACCAATCAAAATCTATTTTACTGTTTAAAAATTAAAAATAAATTTGTGTCGCGGCTCCCTCTTCCTCTTTTTTTTCTTTTCAATTTTATGTTTTATCTTTTTTCGAAAGTCTTGACTGTTTCTCTGTGTACGTCTAGTTCATTTTATCCAATAAATAAAACAGATGACTTGCTATTTTGTTCTAAAAAAAAAAATTTGTCGCTAGGGATTCAATTTATTCAATCAATCAATTGCCTCCCATAAACGGCACGTTTTTAGGTTTGATACCGTCCTTTAAAACTGTAGTTTGCGGGATTAAATAAATGCTCCGGAAAGGGGAATTTAATGTTCAACATGGTGTTTACCGCACCAATTGTCCCTGAAACTTATTAGTTAGCTACTAATGTAATACTATGGCACGTGACTTGTTGGGACATCACACGGGAATCAGCTAATAGTGCTTAATAAAGAGGGATATGTCTCTTTATTTTCTTTCTAATGAGGTTATGAAAATCATATCTTATTCTCGGAGGCCAATCTATGCAATCGACAAAACATACTATTGCTTCTGAAAACAAATGGGATATTCTCCGATTACACTTTCCTTTTTTATTGTATGTCACACATACCTTTTGTAATATCAATTAGAACATAATAAATGGTAGTTTAACTTGAAAAATGATGCACCTCTTTATTGGGCCTACATTTAACTTGAGAAAGTATTTTTGTTCAATGGAGCAGAGTTATGGATCTAAGCCCTGCAGAACTCAAACAAGTGAGCTACAGGTTTTTGGCCCAAGGCCTAAAGCTCTCTTGGCCCAGATAATGATTTCCATTAAAAACACAGCCCAGTGAGGCCCAGTGACCTTTTAGCCCATAGGGCCCAGATAATTATGAAATAAAAAAAAATAATCGGAAGCTTTTCTCTTATCAGAGCCAGGTTTCGATCCTGGGACCTGTGGGTTATGGGCCCACCACGCTTCCGCTGCGCCACTCTGATTTGTTGAAAGATTTACTCACTTAGTTTATAAAATCAAGTAAGCAGTAAACAAATTAGCAGGGTAACTTTTGGTGCTCCAGTTTCTGACCAGCCTCAGCATCTACTTATCTGTCAGATTAACTGGGTTAGTACCCTCAAGAGGAAATGTCCGTTTGATTAGTGTAGCTACTTGTAATTAATCCCCCGTATTATCTGATCTATGTTTCAATAAATACATCATTGTGTTGTTTGAGCAGTGTCGCGATGCTCTTTATGCGGCCTAATAGTTAATCCTCAGTTTATTTTGAATCCACTGCATGCTTATCAAACATTATTTTGTCACAACCATCAGCGGTCGCGTGTGAAACTAGCCCCAGGAATAGTTTTCGAATTGCAAAAGTGTTTTGTTTAAGGATTGTAAATGTTCTTCTTTTAATTCCTTTTGTAACCAGATCTAAATTGCCTGAGCTGACCTATCGGTATTATTAACTTTAACAAATTTCGAATAAACTGCTTCTTCCAAAGTGTTTAGTAAAATCCCTTTTGTATTTGTTGTTATCAAGCTTCGGAAGAGAAAGGGCCCATATGTAGATCAATATGTCCCAAGTTAAGGTGAAGCGATGTAGAACATAACACCACCCAGAAATACGGAAACAAGAAGCTTAGTAAACAATGGTACCCTTAAACTCACCAGCTCCGGAGTCGGCTTCTCGGCTGATTTTGAAGCTGACGAAGAGCAAGACACGAAAGACAATAATAATACATCTGTAAACCAATTATAATATGTGAAAATTAGTTGCTGTTCTCTACAAGTTTCAGTTTATAGGGAATGATATTTCATACTTTTATGTTCGACAATTTGAACTGCATGATGTGAAATTAATAAAACAATCCTAATGAACTCAAAGATAGGGTCTCAGGTAACCGGAAACTCTTGTTGAAGTCTCCTTGAAGAGCCGCTCGAAGTGAGGTTTGCAGTACAAATCCCCACGGAGCGAAGAATAACTATCCAATTGAGGACCGAATGCATCAAACGCAATTGGTTAAAGACATAATGATCAATATTAGAGATTCCAAGTTTAAAATATAGTTATTTTACATTTCTAGCTGAGAGTAAAAATAGCTGGTTTCCGGCCTTTCAAGTGAGGGAGCAACAAAGAGTAAGATATAGACTTGCTTTTTGCGTAGTATTTTATCACACCGGTGAGTTGCTTATTTCGTAGTAAAATGGACACTACTATTATTTAAGGCGTGTAATCTATGCCGTATATATAATTGTCTTAGTTCCATGCACAATTAATTATAGGGCAAACTTCAAATACTATTTCTGTGCTTTTGTACTTTCTCATTTTAATATCATGTGACTTTATTTATTTATTTTTTTGTCAATTCTTCCGTTAACATTTCGTTAAATTATATATAAAAAATATCATATGCCCAACCTGAGTTTATTGAATTTTCACTTTAATATATTTTCGTTTTAACTTATTTAACGAAAAAAAATTAGTGGAAGAAATAATAATAATAAAAAAAATCATGGGCTACTAAATCGATAAACTTTAAACTATAGAGTACCAAAATAAAAACGTATAAAATCACAAGGATGGTATTTGAAAATTTTCTTTAATTACATTTTGTAAATAGAGTTATAATTTTTTCTCTCTCTCTTCCCACTCCGCGTAACCCAACTCTCCTCAACTTCACTAGTTGCCGGGATTCGATCGGGATAAGGGAATTTGGAGGAGAAATCGATCTATACAATCCTCCAGTTCACGAGAGAGAAAAGTAAAGCGGAAGTTGATTACAAAGATTTTTTGTTATAAAAAAATAATATATTATTCGTTTTATTTATTTATTTAGTAAATGAATTTAGTTATAAAGTTGAGGCCTTCAAAAAAATATTGACGACAACCAAAATAAGAAAGACAAATAAAAATAAAAAATTATAAAAAAAATTAATAATTTTATTTTTTCACTCAAATTCAAGTCACTAGAAGCTGCAAATCTCAGCTTATTTTTAGGGAAAACTTCAAAAAAACCCCTATGGTTTCATCGTTTCTCACTTTGCCCACATGCGGTTTAAAATATATCAAATTGCTCCCATGTGGTTTCGTTTTCATCTTTTCGGTAACTTTTTCGTTAATATTTCATTAAATTATATACAAAAAACTTCAGATACCCATCTAGATTTATCAAACATTCACTTTAGTACCCTTTAATTTTAACTTTATCACTGATTTAAGAAAAATAATAATAAAATTAGTAAGAAAATGAGAAAAAAGAAATCACACGGGGGGCAAATTGATACATTTTAAACCACAGAGGAGAAAGTGAGAAACTACGAAACCACATGGATGTTTTTGAAGTTTTCCCTTATTTTTAATTTATGTCCTCGATTCGTCAAACAGAGATCTAGCAAACAAGGCGAGAGACAGGGAGGGAAAAGCAGAAGGGTGGGTGAGTGATAGCAAAGGAAATTATTAATAATTTTTTAAAAACAGAAAAAAAAAAGAAGAAGAAAAATTAAGCTTGTGGATTGGGGCCTGGTGCGGCCACGTAAAGCTGAGTGGGAGCGCGCTAAGGCGCAGCCGCTTGCTTTCTGTTCAAGCTGCAATCCGAGTCATGGCCGAGTCAGCAGCACTTCGTTTCATAATCTGTCCAATTTTTTTGAAAAATAATTTTTAAGTTTATACTACCGTACGTCAACATCACATCGTTTTTAGAATTGGAGGATCCCATTTTATTTATTGACACCGGATTACTTTGGTGATAGAAACGACCGTTGGTTGATCACGACTAAACTAGATTTCAAATTTGAACTAAATTTATTATACTCGATCTGAATTCAGCAAGTCTAATAAATGTTGCATCTATGTGAATCCAAGCTTGATCTCTAATCTCATAATCGAGACGAGTAAAATAAAAAAAAAATATTAAATAGTGCTTTAGGATGGAGACCAATTCAGCTTTGACTATCTATTACGAACTGGATTGATCGACTAATTCATTTGGAAAAAATTGTAGATGTAAAAGTCGGACCGAATAAGTAAAGAAATGATCATTATGGAGGGTAATAATACCGTAATAAAATTTGGTTCCTACTTGCTGGCGCTGTCCCGTGCTCCATGCTGTAGTGGCGATCATTCAGCGAATCCGAACAATAACAATAATAATAATAATAATAATAATAAATAATAATAATAAATGAGAGAGACAGAAAGAGAGAGAGAGAGAGAGAGAGAGGTTGGGCACTTGGGCTACAACTTGCTTTCACCGCGTCCGCATCAGAAACCATCTTCTTTCCGGCGCCAATTCCCCTTCCTTCTTTCCTTTAACTCTTCTCTCTCTCTCTCTCTCTCTCTCTCTCTCTCTCTCTCTCTCCGTTTCTCCCATTTGATCGTACACCACCTTCCCCCTCTTCTTCTTCTTCTTCTTCTTCCTCCTCCTCCTCCTCCTCCTCCTCCTCCTCTCCCTCTGCGAAGAAACCCTAATCCACTGCGGAGTTCTTAGTCCGAGCACCCATTCCCCTCTCCTCGTCGCCATGGTGGCCGACCATGGCTCCAAGACGGAGATCTCCTTCGCCGGGAGGTTCGCGAGCAGCGCCATCGCCGCGTGTTTCGCCGAGGTACTAGGGTTTCTCGCTCGCTCTATGATCGTTCGCTTTTCCCTTTAGATCACGGGATCGTCAACTTTCCTTTCTCGGGTTTCCGCTAATCGTTTTGCTTATGTTTCCATCTCTTATGCTCTCGTTAGCATAGCATCTTGAGTTAATTTATAGTATGAAATTATATACTTAATCATCTCGCTTGCGGGTCTCATCCCTACCACCTGAGACCGAGGCATTTGGATTTTTCACCATATCTTGTATTACTGTTTTGCGCCTCACTTTTGTATACATGCATTAAAAGTAATTTACGATCCAAAAAGCGACATTCAGAATATTTACTTTAACAGTAGAGCTAGAGAAAATTCCCGACTCAAACTCAATATGATCTGTGGTTAATTTTAAATCTGCGAATGCATTGATTTCTGATTAAGGTTTGACAATAATTTGCTAATGCATGGATTTCTGATTAAGGTTTGACAATAATTTGCTACGGTTGATTTTTTGCAGATCTGCACCATTCCACTAGATACGGCAAAGGTGAGGCTTCAGCTTCAGAAGAGCGCGGCTACAAGCGATGCGCTTTCCGCACCCAAGTATAGGGGATTGCTAGGCACTGTTGCAACGATTGGCAGGGAAGAAGGTGTAACCGCCCTATGGAAGGGCATTGTGCCTGGCTTGCATCGGCAATGCCTTTTTGGAGGCCTCCGGATCGGGTTATATGAGCCTGTGAGCATATATATTTCTTTTTTCCGGTGTTGTTGTTCTGTTGATTGAGGAATTTTATCAAATGTTTTTTCTACAATATTGGAAATTGTAACATCTGGGCATTCTTTGCAGGTCAAATCATTCTATGTCGGTGAGAATTTTGTTGGAGACGTCCCGTTGTCGAAGAAAATTCTTGCTGGGCTTACAACTGGTTGTTTTTCTTTCTTATACGGAGAATATTTATAGCAACTAGATGCAACATACATTTTGTAATGAAAGTGGAGTAAAGTTGCTGAGATAGAGAAATTATGCTCCGCTACTTCATTACTTGCATGTAAATTGGTAACTAATAAATGTTTTGATAAAATTAGGTGCTCTTGCGATCACAATCGCCAATCCAACTGATCTTGTGAAAGTGAGACTTCAGGCTGAGGGAAAGCTCCCGCCTGGTGTACCGAGGCGCTATTCCGGAGCAATTAATGCCTACTCCACTATAATTAGACAGGTTATTATTTGAGAATAACAAGTAAAATCACCTTCGCATCATTTTTTACTAATCCGTCAATCACAAAAATTTAGGAAGGGGTCGGTGCTCTATGGACAGGGCTTGGACCTAATATTGCTCGTAATGCTATTATCAATGCTGCTGAATTGGCTAGCTATGATCAAGTCAAAGAGGTAATATTCCATTGTGTATATTTATTCCTTAATTCAATATCTATTACATTTCTTAATAAATTCATTTATTTTAATTGTGGCTTTCTATTCTATCTTCTGGTGCAGACAATTTTGAAAATTCCTGGGTTCAAAGATGATATTTTTACTCATCTTCTATCTGGTTTGGGTGCTGGTTTTTTTGCAGTTTGTGTCGGTTCTCCTGTCGATGTGGTAAGATATCTTACCAGTTATGTGTCAAGCATCTCTCTCTCGTGTTGTCTAAGTTGTCATAAGAAATTTTTCTTTAGTTGTGTTGATCACAAAACAGATGTCTACTTGTATTAATAGCTCGATTAAGAGAAAAGAAATGTCCTTTCGCAGGTGAAGTCAAGAATGATGGGAGATTCATCTTATAAGAGCACACTCGATTGTTTCATCAAGACACTGAAAAATGAAGTATGTATAACCCTTTCACTATCTTCTTAACAGTAACTCTAGAATCGGCTAAAACAAGTGCATGACATTGTGAAGAGGATTTTATTTGAAATACAGACTGTTTCTTTTTAATTCTGTGTGTCTAAACAGTCTGTCTCGGTGTTGTATTGTCATTGGCTACGATATAAACACTTTAAGCTTAATATGCAGGACAGCAGGAGTTCTATTAATCCTTCATATTAGCATATCAACAAAATTGTTGTCCTTCTCAAACGACTGCAGTTTTGCTGGCAAAAGCTTGAACATATAACAAGAATAATTCTCTGACATCATATAGAAAGACTTTCACCCATATAAGAATTGATAATCAAAACTTTTCTAGAAAGATCGGGATTTCTATTCTCACCTCAGTAATAGTTTTGTGGAACAATGGAAGTACAGCTGTCATGTTTGGTTTCCTTTTGGCAGGAGCCAAAAGATGACTAGGAATCCATGTCCATTTGAACTTCTGTCATTTTCAGTTTCCGATGGAAAATTACTGACCAGAAATTAAGTTTTTATAAACACAAAATATCTTATATAATCACAAAGTTTGAAGTACCTGAAATATGTTATCACATTAATCACACCCAGATAAGATTTTATGAGGGAGTTTGTTGGTGTGTTTCAATCTTGTTTGCTTTAATAAATAGACTTGAGCATTTTCGCTGGCTGATTAGCATTGTTTAATATAATCATGAGGGCATTATCAGGAGTAGCATAAGCAATAATCTTTTCTGCCTGCAGGGTCCTTTAGCTTTTTATAAGGGCTTTATTCCAAATTTTGGTCGGCTAGGATCGTGGAATGTGATTATGTTCTTGACTTTGGAGCAGGTAATATGAAGCTTATTGATGTATTGCAATGCTTCCTTTTCAAGTTCTTTTATATTTCTAAAACCATGTCCTTGCTCACAGCACATACATACAGTTTGTATGTACTATATATTGATCAGGGAGTTTCTTATATTTCTTTTTGTTTTTGTTGGGCAGGTTAAAAAGCTGTTTGAAAAGAAAGTGCCAAATTGATACAACCCTATATACTCGAGGAACTCAGGCAATGAATAAATTCCTCAATTAAAGTGATTTTGTCATTCTACTGGGGTAGAAGAGAAGATTTCATAGTTGCCCCAATGAGTCACACTAATAATCGGGAGTGCATCTCTCAGCTCAGAGTATTCTGATTATCGCACAAGCCTTGAACTGTTTAATTTGTCATTCTCTCTTGATATAAAAAGCTGCTGCACTGGCCCTGCTATTTTCTCTGCTGATCAGGAAAGTGAAAATTATTCGAAAGTGAAATAATTCTTTTTGTCACTGGTCTTCTTTCTTTTCTTGTTGTTGATTCCTGATTTCTTTAAAGCATTTGGTTAAACGTGTTATAATGTCTTAAATATGCGGTATTATCGCTTATGCTAAGTGTGACAACTAGTCCATTAGTCCAATACTCTGCAAAAGCCACGTACAAGAAATCTGCGATAGGAAATCAATACACATTTGCTACAGAATAAGCATCTGCATGATGTGTACTAAGAGTCCTGCTCATTATCTGCGAGCATAACCGTGAGTCTAAAAAGGAGACGGTAACCTTTTCAAATGCCTACTATTCGAACATAAGCATTTTTGGATCTGCATTTTCAGTCCGATCAACGCAAAATGGGGGTTCAAGAAACACAAAAACAGTTTAAGGAATGATGAATAAGAATTTAATAAATTGATTTGGGCATATGCAAAAGAACAACAACCCTCTACTTTTAACATTTCCCGACTATATACCCAGTAAATTTCTGTTGCACAAGATTACCCTCCACAAATCTCTCCACTCTTTGCTTCAATCATGCTGCACCCACTATCCCGCGTTGAGGCATCCAATCTCCCCATCATCTCCTTAACACGTTTCGCATTTTCGAAGTCCATAATTTCGGAATAAAAATTAAATACCTGCAAGTGAGCAGCTGCATCTGTAGATTCTACCCCTATCAGAGCTTCAGCAGCTATTCTCCCCATCTCTTCATCCCCATGAACCCTACAATTCTGTAGCAGTGAGCTCCACGCCTTTGAATGGCCACGTAATGAGGGCTCTTCCATTAACTCCATTGCCTCCTTCAGCAACCCTGCGCGCCCGAGAAGGTTTACCATGCATGCATAATGCCTTCTGTCGGGCTCTATCCCGTGAACCGCTCTCATGGACTCAAGCACCAATCTCCCTTCTTCGACGAGTCCGGTCCGATAACATCCGTTTAACGTGCATAAAAATGTAACATCGTCGGGCTTTAGATCGTTACTGATCATGGTATCAAGCAGTGCCACTGCCTCTCTTCCCATTCCGTTCCGACCATAAGCAGAAATCAATGTTGTGAAGCATACAACATTTGGGTTCTCCAGTCTTTCGAATATCAAGCAGGAGAAAGTAATGCACCCGGATCTCGCATACGCATCCATCAACGAGCAAGACACAGCCTCGTCTTTTTCCAAGCCAGATTTCACCGCACAAGAATGCAACATTTGGCAACTAAGGAAGCTCGGCGAGGCTGCAGAAGAGGCAGCCTTTATAGTTGCAGAGAGAGTGACATTATCAGGCCTCACTCCCTCGGCGACCATAACACCGAAGACCTCAACCGCAGCATCTAAAACATTGCAATGCAAAGCTGACACGATCATTGCATTGCAGCATTCTAGGTTAAGCTCGGGGGTTTCATTGAACAAGAAGAGCGCACTGTCGAAATCACGGCATTTCCCATACATGTCGATGAGAGCGGATTGCACGTGCACGCTGCTAGGAAAAAATCCTATCTTGCGAGCGGTGTTATGAATCTGAGCTCCGAGATGACAGTTTCCTATCCGACTACACGAGTTAAGAAGCCGGACGAGCGACCGGACCGAAGGCCTGCTGCCATACCAAAGCATCCGGTAGAAGTAATCCAGCGCGTCCATCAAATGACCATTATCGGCACAGACCGAGACCATGGAGTTCCACGAGATAACGTCCTCCGTCCGCATACTGTCGAACGATCTCCTCGCGCCAATCAGATCTCCTGCTGAGGAGTAGAAGTCCACCAGAGCATTGGACACAAAGATATTGGTGACGGCCCACCCCGCCTTGACGATGTGGCAATGTAGTTGTTTTCCTCGGTCCAGCTGCTTTTCACTGCTGCAGCAGCAACAGCAGAGGCCCTTCAACAGATAACTGAAGGATAGGTCATCGGGCTCTATGCTCCGCCACCTCATCTCGCGGAACAAGTGGATGAGTTCTTCAGTAAAGCCGAGATCAGATAAGCCTCGTAGAACGGCATTGCACGTCGCCGTGCTCCGATGCGGCAATTCGCGGAACAGCAAGAGCGCAAGGTCAGGCGACCCGGCGCGCATGTAGAAGTGCACTAGTGCGGAGCCAACGAATAGATTTGAATGGAAGCCGAGAGCTAGTGCTCTGCGGTGCAATTGGGGTCCGTCGTGGCGGCCGGAGCAGGCGCCGAGGATGGAGGAGAACGTGTAAGTAGTCTCCTTGACACCGGAAGTGACCATACGTTGGTACAGGGCGAGCGCCCGCTCCGACGAGCCGTGGCGAACGTAGCCGGAGATCATGGAGTTCCAAGAGACGGCGTCTCGTCGGGCCATTTCGTCGAACAGGTGGAGCGCGGCGTCCACGCGGCCGGATCTCAGCAACAGGTTGATGCGGAGGTTGTTGCTATGGAGCGAAGAAGACGAAGAAGAAGAAGAGGAGGTAGGAGATGAAGAGGACGGCGATGACATAGCAGGGCTTCTTCTTAGGTAGGGTGGTGGTGGTGGTTGGGGTTTGATGAGGCGGAGGAGGGAACCCGCTCCCATGAGGAGGTGGGAGGAGGCTGTGGACGTCACGTGGGGGGTTGGGAAAAGAATTGGAGAAAAGGAAGGAAGGGTCTTGCATGCTGCTACTTGTCCAGGAAGCATGAAGTGAGAATAATTAAACCGTAAGCCCACTTACATCATCACTTTCAGGAAAGATAGGTTTGGCACATCTCGAAACATCAATTTAGTAAAATAAATAAATAAAAATAAATGCAACTTCATCATCCTCTTTATTTGGATTGAAGATGTCTTGGTCTCAATACATTCAAAAAGGTGTTGAAATTTGACAACTCTGAACAAACGATTTTTTTTTCGAAATTGAAACATAGGATGATTTCTTTATAATATGTCTTCGTGGAAAAGAATGATAAGCACCACAGCCATCGAAAACAAAAGCTTCCCTCTTATCCGAAAAGAAACTAAGATGCTACCGGACATGCTTAAAAAGGAGAAATTACGCAATAGTGCGGAATCTAAATCTTAATAACGTTCAAATTTCGTTGCGCTTAACTTACACCTAAATTCCCCGTTTTACATCACGGTTCTTTTATTTATTTTATTTTGTTTTTACCTGCTCCAAATCAAAGTCCATCCCACGAGACATACGCTTCCTCCTACAAACACACGGTGACGGTGCATTCATTTGTATATAGAGAGAGAGAGGAGTCTTTGGTTCTGGGGACGGGGACGTAGTACCAAAGTACCAGAGAGAAGAAGAAAGGAAAGGAAAGGAAAGGAAAGGAAGGGAAGGGAAGGGAAAGTAGAGGAAGGACTCCGTTCACTGGCCGCGGCGGCTCCTGGGGACGAGGTAAACCCTGGCGCGGACTACTGAGCCATTGCTGAGCTTGAAGCCGGGCGCGACGGAGAAGGCCACCACCCAGCCGGGCGGCACCCGGCCGCCGGCGAAGCGGACCACGCTCTCCATGTAGTCCGGGTGGAAATCTGCGCCCTTGCTGGCCTCGAAGTGGGCGGGCGCCGGGTCGAGCGCGAAGGCCAGCAGGTGCAGCATCCACACGGCCTTCGCTGCCCGCAGGAATTCGGAGTAGAAGCCGGTCCGCGGGTGCGCCCCCGCCACCACCTGCCGCCGCTGCTCCACCCCGCCGAACAGCGACTCCTCCATCCGCGCGTGCACCGTCGCCAGGTACTTCCTCGCCGCGAACCGGCCGAACTGGCACGTGGGGAGGATGCCCAGCAGCTCGGCCGGCTCCATCCCGCGCATGTCGCGGAACTGCGCGAAGCAGTCGCGCCGGAATTCCGCGGGGTTCAGCAGCGACGACAGCGACCCGTCCAGGTAGAACGTCTCGTTCTCGAACCCGTCGAAGAGCCGCCGGTTCACGTACGATTCCAGCGCGTACTTCGCGTGGTGGGGGCCGACGTCGGGGATCGGCGGGTGGCGAATGTGGCGGCGGTCGTCTGCGTCGTCGTCGGCGGCGGCGGCGGCGGCGTCGACGATGGAGCGCACGGCGGCGGCGATGTCCCAGCGGGCGGAGCGCATCAGGGAGAGGAGGTGGGCGGTGAAGGACTTGGTCGTCGCCTTCACCTGCTCCATGCACAACTCGAACAGCTCCGGCGTGGGGCTCCCCTGCAGCCCCGCTGACGAAAATATGCCCTTTCCTTTTAGGCTTGCGTGTATATCATCATCATCATCACAGTTTATAATACTACTGTGCGGGGAGAACGAGTGTTAAAAAGGGTCGATTGGTAAAAGTTCGGTTACCTAGGCCGGTGATGCATCCGACCCTCTTGGAGGAGTGGAAGCGGCCCCGTCGAGCGGAGCCGCCGAGCGCGGTGGAGCTCCGGAGCTTCTCCTTGAGGCTCTCCACCTCCGTCTCCTTGGCCTTGAGCTCCCTCTTCATATCGTCCGGCGCCGGAGCGCCGGAAGCGATCGCGGAGCCTCCCGAGCTTGCGGAGCTCGGCGACGACGGCGGCGTCGGCGACGCGCATCTTGTCGGGGTCCCAGGGGCAGTGGGCCTCCTGGAGGCTGACGTATGCCCTCTTCATGGCGGAGACGGTGCCGAACACGTCCCCCATTAGGGCCTCCATTTCCCGCACCCGCCCCAATCCCGCGGCGCCCCCGCGCTTCCCCTCTTCCCAGATCCGAAGCGCCTCCTCGTCGTCGTCGTCCTCGTCCTCGTCCTCGTCCCCCTCTTTCCTCTCTCCGAACGTTTCAGCTTCGTCATGTTCCTTGTGGGGGAAATGGGGGTCTGCGGCGGCGGCGTCGTCGTCGACGTCGGAGTCGTCGCCATTGTCGAGGCCGTGGCAACCGGGGAGGCGGTGGGCGAGGCAGGAGGAACCAACGCGGTGGATGAGATCGGCGATGTTGGAAACCCTAGTCGACATCTCCCTCTTCGTCTCCTTTATCTCCTCGCTCCTGCGCGGTATCGAGTGCAGTGCTTGCAGTGGAGTTAATGTTGGGCTCATCTTTTTAGCCTTCTTTTTCTTTTCAAGTAATCGGAGTGAAACAAGAAAAAGCTGCTCGAGATTGGTTCAACCGTTTTAAGGGTCGCACGTGGTCACAAGCATCCGGCGGGCACGAATCTCGTTACTGACGAGCTCCTCTTAAAGCAATAATAATAATAAAGCCTACCATTTTGACCAAAAACAGAATTTTGCGATCCACAAAAAGGAGCAGCTCTTTTAAGAGCCACGCGGGATCCATATCTACTTGTCCTGATTGAGTGTTTTGTGGTTCCTCTAATAAATCGCTCCAGTTAATAACATTCAGAAATTTCAATTTTAAATTTTAGATTGCGTTTAAGAAAAAAAAATTATTCAAAATTTTAAATTTTATATTAAATTTTTTAACAGTACTAATTATTATTATTATTATTGTGCTAACAGCCAAAAAAGAAAAAGAAATAAGAGAGACAGAGGGAGAGTGATAGAAAAATGTGATTGGACAAGATGTTCTGAAACTAGGGCCCCGTTATGAGCTGTGGGGTGGGGACGTTGGCATAGTGCCCTGTCTATAAGCGGGGAAAAAAAAATCTAAAATATGACTATGTGATATAGTATCTTTAATCAATTAAATTATTTTTAAAATTTATTTATTTATTTTAATTTTTGTAAAACAATTTTACTGTATTTTTTTAAAAAATAATTAATTTGATATTAAATAATATAATACAATTGTTACATCGTATACTTTCTCTCCTATCAGGAGGACGCAAACAGTTGAAAGGGTGTGGAATTAGATAAAGTGGTGGTGTTGGCAATTAATGTGGCAAGGGGACGAAGGAAAAATTTAAAATGCAACGAATATATTGATGACGTGTGTAGCAAAATTAATTAAAAATCTTCTTTTAAAGATATATGTCTCATTATGATTATAAAAAAAATATTTTTATTGTAATTTTATATGAAAAGAAGAAACGATGTGGTGCAAATGTGATAATGTAGAATTCCTGGGGGATCAGAGCGTGACCTGTCTCGACGCGCAGATCGCGAAGGGAATCTCGTCGGGCTCTTGTTGTAGGAGACTGAGCGAGGCTTGAGATCTCGACCCTTCACTGGCGAAGCGATCATCCGACGGTCATCTTTCTTCTTCCTACGAAGCGAGAAGAGATTCACCACCATGGTTGAGTATCTTTCTTAGTTGTAGGATTTAAAAAAAAAAAATGAAAAAAATATATATGGTTTGTGAGAGGAAAAAAGCTCTCGTGCAGCCGTCCAGGGGAGCCAAAAAAAAAAAACGAAAAAGAGAATACAGTCGGAGATTAAAAGAAAGAAAACAGTAGAAATTAGGATAAAATTGACTGATTATATTATTTCATATTTTAGAAACAAATAGTATAGAAATTCGATGTTGAACCCAACAATATTATTTCATGGAGAAATTCCGATAAGAGAATCAAGGTTGTGGTGCCAGGTCCCTCCAAAGATGGCTCAAAAAATTAAATGCCACGATTCAATCAACTGAACACCGGCATACTACCAGCAGCCTAGCCCCTGCAGTGATGGCCTAGATCATATAATGCGCAAAATCTTAGCACCACCAAAGCAGCAGCAGCAGCAGCAGCAATAACAATAACAATAACTTCTCACCTAATCATGTACATTTGTAGTTGTCGACTACAAACGAACAAAGCACGTTGAACTCACCTCGGCTTCAGCTTCTCAAAGCTAAAGCATATGAGAGGTAGCATGTTGATCAACAGGAAAGAGAGGCACGGGGTTGAGCGTACTGCGTACTCCCAGAAGCGGCTCAATAGCCTGTGCTTCAGAGAAACTGCTTTAAAAACGTCGCCGGGGGAGCAAGGAAAAGGAAGATGTGATTTTACCTGTCATATGGATGAGGCCGCCTGGTCGCAGAGGGAGGAGGGCCACCTCGAGTCCATTGAATTGTAACTTGTTGCTAGTGCTTGTTCGTTAGTATCATACGATGAAGGAACTCAACTTTATGACCGGTACATCGTATATGAGAAATCTCAGTATGCATTTGAGTGCATGTTCCGTGGAGGTTTCCATTGGCTCGTAACGACTTTTGCCGGTCCACGATTACAGTCCTAGCCATGTTATGTGAAGCTCACACTTTGTGTTCCAGCTCATTGGCTAAACATTCATATGTTGGCTCCTAGTAGGCTGTTCAGATCTGCTACGTCCCTTTCACGGTTTGTTTGATTCCGCTTTTCCTACCAGCAATGAGAATTTCTGATAAACTATTTAGCAAGGGATTTAAAAAAAAAAGAAGAAACAACTGAAGCTTCTCTAGATGGGAACTAGGAAAGAAGTTTGAACTTGGAAAGCAGAAACTCGAATTTCATATTTCTTACTCTACTCTAGAGAAACTATTAGTATGACTTTTCTATTGCACTTTTTTCTTATAACACTCTTTCGCAACACCTAATCAAATAATAGTATAGCCTACAGCAAGATCAAACAATCTCATACTGGGCATTTGTGGAGTTATAAATTTATAATGGCAATATGGCTGAAAATGTGAGAGGAAAAAAATTTAGTTCTGCCGACAACAATGGCAATGCAAGATCCTACGCCTAGCCTTGGACTACATTTTGAATCTTGTCACAAAAGAGCAGCATCATACTTTCCCAATAAAAACTGTTCAGAATTTGAGCCCGTGTCTAGGTTGTGAATCTCCTTGACGTAATTAAGGCCAAATTGCAATTACAATAATCCAAACAACCTAATACCACATCTAGCAGCTAAATTGCAATTTCTAGAAGCAAACCCATGGAATATCTAGTTAATCATTCTCATGAAAGCTGCAATATCTTCCCAGTAATCCTACACGCTATCGACAAAGAACATGCAGTGCACTGTGACCGATGCCGAATGACAATTAATTTTCTTAGTGCCCGTCCAAGAATAGATACAGGAAAAGGGAGAGGCACACACTGATTAGTGTAAAAATATACCACAAAGAGGCGAACACAATACAATGTATATCATGAGTTATGAGAGAACATATTCAAAAAAAGCCAGTCTAACATTGAACTTTGCTCGGTAAAGGTATCATTCAACAACTAGACTACAAAAGTCCATCCTACGGCCAAAATAGAGGCTTACTGCAGTTGTATATGATTTAGTTTCAGAAACATCATTTTCTACATGTCGAACATATTCCCATCCTTTAAGCATTTGTTAATTGCACTATCATTGGTTGATTTTTGTGCAATTGAGTCCCAAATTATAGTTTATACCCAATTCTTTGGAAAATTGACTGCAACTTATTATGTTATACAAGAACCATGGTTCTCAGTTAATCGCAGGCGAGCGAGCTAGGGCCGGCTCATGTTCGGCTCGTTTAATAAACGATCCGAATACGAGCTGGCTCGTTAAAGTATCGAGCCGAAAAATTCAGCTCGTGTTCGGCTTGTTTGTTTCATGAGCTGACCAACGAACAATAAGTTAAATAAATTAGATTAAATATATATAAAAAATAAATTTATAAAATCTTACCCATTAAACTTTGATCTAATAGTTGAAATTTTATATATAAATGAGTTTTTTTATAATTGTACTCAGCTTTATTTTTTTTGCTAAAAATCAAATTATATATANTATATATATATATATATATATATATATATATATATATATATATAAAATAAATTATATAACTATGAAATATATATATTCGAGCTGTTATCGAGCCGAACATGAGCGGGCTGACCCTAGCTCGTGTTTGGCTTTTTTATTAAAAGAGCTGAAAAATTTAGCTTGTGTTCGGCTCATTTACTAAATGAGTGATTCGATCTCGACCTCATTTCAAGCCGAACAACGAGCTGGCCTAGCTGGCTTGCGAACAACGAGCTGGATTGCCACCCCTAGCACTACATAGAAATATCAATGACCCAAAGAGTAATTATCAGTGCGATAATAAATACAGGTAAACAAAATCACAATCATCAGTTCAAGACTGAACACAGTAAACAGAACCTACAAAAATGGATAACGTTATGATGTTCTCTACCACAAAAGCACTTGAAGTGACAAGGTGTGAAGTTCCCTCACAAAAAGCTGCACATGGGTGACTTTATATCTGCCTATACCAACCCATGTCTCCATAAACGCCAAAAGGTCAGTTACATGATTGCAGCGGTGGCATTGCAAAATTGCGAAAGATTAAGTAAGATGATGATAACATATAACTGAACATTTGGCAAACAAGGAGCAATAAATTAAAAGTTCAGGAACTTTTTGTACAATTAACCATTACTTCCCAATTTTTAGGCAACAAATGTTAGAAACTTCTTGTTGCTTGGTTTCTCACATTTACATAACCATCAAGGAATCTTTGTTGCTTGGTTTCTAATGTTTACATAACATTTGCAACAAATGTTAGAAACTTTTTGTTGCTTGGTTTCTCACATTTACATAACCATCAAGGAATCCTTGTTGCTTGGGGTTTCTAATGTTTACATAGCATTTGCAACAAATGTTAGAAACTTCTTGTTGCTTGGTTTCTAATGTTTCTATTTCAACAAAAAATCAACAAACAAGAAATCATAAACCAGAGAGAATCCTCATATAATAGATAGACACCTAACAAAATGAAAGATCGACATCTACTTGCATATCAATCCCGTTTTGTCAAGAACATTTCAATAATCACTATCGTTATCATTCCTACAAGCCATCTTAAATGATACTAGGCTGTTTGAAGCACAAAGAAAAAGACTCCAGAAGAACTGATAAAATTTTATGATTTACTAGAATTTATGTTAAGCATCTCCAAAATGCCCTCAAAACCCGAGATAAAGCAAAGATTGAGAAGAAAAACATTTTCCTATAAGCTATAAAAAGATAAGTAATGTGTCACCTGAGTTGTAGTTCAAGTTCATGCAACTGAGAATAGAATGTTTCTTAAGCGAGGAAATAACCTAGATAAGGTAATTAGCTGACAAGCTATAAGAATGCATGAAGATATCACATCTTTCTATCTCATCTTACTGAAGAATTTCCAATTTGTTCGTAACCATGTCTGCCAAAGTTATAAGGTGATTCAAATACATTATCCACACTTTCATTTATATCTACAAATTGTCCAAAAGTTACCATGCAAAGTAGAGCATGGTATGCAACAAATAATGACAACAACACATTCAAATCTTGCTTTTAAGTTTACCAAACAATGAATGCCGACCCTCAGCAACTATCTGTCCGGTCGTTTTGTTACTCAGTAACACATAGGTTCCAGAGTAGCCTCCTTTGTGCCCTAAAACTCTCGATATGATCTCCAACTCATCCTGTCACAGAGAAAACTGGTGTGTTCAAAGACATGGCCTAGAAAAAAGTCTTCTCTATAACATTGCCATTTCGTGCAGAAATATACATAAAAATTTTATCTTTAACATTTTTCAGCTTGAAATTGCCATATTGCACCAGATTTAACCCCCATAACAACACATTTCACAATAGGAGTGGCCCGATACAAATCTCCATGTGGAATACCTATCACAAATAAGACATTCTCACATCCTAGACACCTACGAAATTTATTTCTGATTAGACCACCCAGGCGCTGCTTGCCTTGTGATTATTACAACAAAAAATTAACTTTTAGCACTACATGGAAGCAAAGTAGTAACTGTAATAAAGCAATAGGGGTGGAGTAAGAACTAAGAGAAAGAACACATACCTCCACCTTAGCAGTGGACATGTAGGAGATCGACATATCCACAGAGACCTTCATGTGGTGGCCATCGGCGTGCAACGCAGCGCTTCCGACCTCGTCGACCAAGTTCGCTATCGCCCCCGGCGACAAATTCCCGCTCGAATCCTGCAAAAAGTGGGCAAAGAATGATCAATTTGATTAGGGTAAACCGAAAAGCAAAGCAGAAACGTCCGAAATTGGAACGTGAGCCAAAATTGGAAATTTAGCTGGCGTAAATCTTTGTATTAAATGGTGATTTTAGGGTTTTGGGGAGCTCACGGTGAGGCGAGGCGGGACTTTGAAGGAGCAGGTGAGGAGACCGGGTTGGATGTGGTCGACGCGGATGCCGCGGAGGGCGAAGCCCTCGTAGAAGCTCGCGTCGCGCCCCGCGCGGTGAGGACGCACGTCGAGCCTCGAGACCAACTCCGATGCTTCTTCTTCCACCATTAGAGCTTCCCTCGCCTTCTCCATCTCCATGTCCTCTCTCTCTCTCTCTCTCTCTCTCTCTCTCTCTCTCACTTCGCGATGACAATGAAAAAGTGAGAAGGGGCGTGGTTCAAGGGACAGGATCTAACGAATGCTATAGGTAACTTTTGCAGTAACGACTTCGCAAGATGTGCGTGTCAAGTCGTTGCCGGAACCGCAGAATTCGCCGACTTCTTTTACAAGGCAACGGCGACGAAAGCGCTCGTTTTGCCGAATTCAATGTTGTAGGGAGATCCGCATCAACAACTACTTCGAGTTTATTTTAATTTGACAATCCTTCCCTAGTAAAACGAAAATAAATGGGAGTAAAAATGTATAGAGGTCCACACACTCACTATGTCTGGACTTTATTATTTTTAAAATTAACACCATTTATTTTATGTTTTTTTTTAGTTTGAATTATTTTACTCAGATGAATTTAGATTAATCATATCAAAATTAATAGATATATTGACAATAAATCCGATTTCATTGGCTAAAACGTAACCAAAGTTTTTTAAATTAATCATCAAATTTTATAACACATCGAATTATCGTAACCATCTCATCACTCTTTTGACACATGAAAAAATATGATATACTCCATGCCATGAATACAACTCGTTGGCTACTAAATACAATAAGATTATGCCAAATTAAGGTGCGTGGCTACTTGAGAAACTCCTTAACGGTCCACGCCATGGTTGGTGGCGTGGGCTAGCCGTTCCGGGAGGCCGCTACCGGAGAGGGTGGAGGCGTCGGTGCCGCCGCCTTGGTGAGGACGTTCCACCGGGGGCTGGTGGCCGCTAGTGCCGTAGCCCTGCAACTTGTACTCCTCCAGGTCGTTGTACCGCACGTACGGGCTGCTCTCCATCGGCAGCCGCACCGCCTGCTGCTGCTGCTGCTGCCCATTGCTGCCGCCGTCCTCCGCCTCTCGCCTTTCTTTCGATGCTTCCATTGTTGTAGATGCTCTCAACGTACCGTTGTGGGACTCATACATGCAGCGTTAATTAGGTTATATATATATATATATATAGAGAGAGAGAGAGAGAGAGAGAGAGAGAGAGAGAGAGAGAGAGAGAGAGTGCGGAGGTCGCTCCAGGTAGCACGTAGGAATAGGTCCTTCTTAAAACTCGGCACATGGAGCGGATTGGGAGGAGCACATTACTTGCCCCTCTGTGTGCAAGGAAATTTTGCGACACAGGATAATTTTCGTAGATAAAGCGGTAGGATTGCACCATGCGTAGAAACTTTACGTGTATGAATATGTTACGAGAAGACGTGCCCGTAATGCCTGGGGACTATAAGCTCTGACAACCTAATTAACCAGGCAAGGCAAAGATGCCGTAACAAATACATTGGCCAAAGTTCCAATCTTTCGCTTTTCGCATGCCCATTAATTTTAGAAAGAAACTAGGCGAAACAGGACACACTGTTGATGGTCTGTACAAGGCCCGGAAAGCTCGTCGCGACGCTATAATACTTAGAATTAGATTAGATAGGATAACACGAAAGAATAATGTTGAATAGAGATTAGGAAGAGAATACAATGGCTTCGAGGCATCAGGGGTCCTAGGAGGCCATGATTATCCAATCCGATTAAGTTAAATAATCCTACTAGAATAGAATAATCAAATCTCACCAAAGAATTTGAGATTAAGCTAAGATTGGATTCGAAAAATCGGAAACTTATCATGGAGAGCCTCTCACTCTGGGTGGGCAAAACTTGTTTCTTGCTGGACTCTTCGACAGCTTAAGAATTCTAAGCACATCAGGCCCAAAGAACCGGAACTTTGGGTCCCCCTGCTCTAACTGCGCTGCATAACCACACAATTCAATGAATGATGGACACTGCCTCAGCCACTTACCACTATCTCCTTCATTGACACGTGGCATCACCACATCACCCTGCTTATCATCTAGTTCACTCTCCCTCTCTCTGTGATTGCCCGCGCTTCTTTTGTAGCTCCTCCCTACTTTTCTCACTTGGCTCACACTCCCTTCTCGTGAGCATGGAGGCCGGAGTTGCGAGTTATGCTCGCGGTGCTGTTCCGAACAACATACTGTCGCGCCCACGCTTAGCTGCACCATCCTCTGCTCCACTCTTCTCGCGATCACACAAGAGCCAGGTAATGACATTCAGATTAACTAGCTTTGGCGCATAAATTCCCAACAAATAGTATGTGTTCAGATTTTGCGTCGTAATGACGTAACAGGGCACTAAGTCAAGCTCGCTGTTCGGCGAATCCTTGCGGGTGACGTCGAAGAGGTCGCAGAGGACTTCGAGAGCTGGAGGAGCTGCCGCCCTCGTAACCAAGTGCGAGATCGGAGACAGTCTGGTAAAGTTTCTGATGGCAACTCAAGAAAAGCATGTGATGAGTGCCTATTGGTTTTGTGTATGGATTCGACGTTCTTATTGAATTGGTGCAGGAGGAGTTCTTGACGAAGGCAACACCGGATAAGAACCTCATCAGGCTAATGATGTGCATGGGGGAAGCACTGAGGACCATCTCCTTCAAAGTCAGGACAGCTTCTTGCAGCGGCACTGCATGCGTCAACTCGTTTGGCGATGAGCAACTCGCTGTCGACTTGGTCGCAAACAAGCTCCTCTTTGAGGTAAGCAAAAGATTTGAATGAACAACTTACTATCTATCCAACGAAGAGAACACCGTTTCCTTCGAATTTCAATTGTGACTGGTTTTCGTTCCTCGGAGATAAACTTTTCCTCCCTGGTCAAATTGTTTGTTTTCTTGTGAAGTTTAAACATATTGGTTTAATTCGAAATTTCTCTGTAATCTCCAGGCTTTGCAATACTCCCATGTTTGCAAGTATGCTTGCTCTGAGGAAGTCCCCGAGTTACAAGACATGGATGGACCAGTGGAAGGTACCTATAAGCGCTTGTTACATGTTCTTCTGTTTCCATGCTCATTCCTAAAAACACTCGTTTACTATTTCGTTCCTAAAAGAGTACTCCTTAAATCTTAGACTCGTCTGTAAGTTACTACAGAGCTATTCAAAGCCATGAGAAGTGAAAAAGGGCAACTTCTCACCAAACTTTGATGCACAGGTGGGTTTAGTGTGGCATTTGATCCCCTCGATGGTTCCAGCATCGTCGACACCAACTTCACTGTTGGAACGATATTTGGTGTCTGGCCTGGTGATAAGCTGACGGGGGTGACCGGAGGCGATCAAGTCGCAGCCGCGATGGGCATCTTTGGACCTCGGACTACTTATGTTCTCGCTCTCAAAGATGTCCCAGGAACCCACGAATTCCTTCTTCTCGATGACGGTTCACTCCTTGAATCTCCGTTGATCTCACCCATTATCATGGAACGGAATTCTCCGCTCGCCTAATGGCAAAACACTGCTTTCTCATACATAATTTATGCTTCAGGAAAGTGGCAGCATGTTAAGGACACTACATCAATCGGGGAAGGGAAAATGTTCTCTCCTGGGAATTTGAGAGCTACTGTTGACAACCCAGACTATGATAAGGTACTGCTGCATTCATGTATTTCCTGCATTGGCATATGATGGTGTAAAGCATCAAAAGTTGAACTAATGGCAATGTAAACATACATGATCAGTTGATCAACTACTACGTAAGAGAGAAGTACACATTGCGCTACACCGGAGGAATGGTCCCAGATGTCAACCAGGTAAAAATCTGTCTTGCTTATAAAAGCCCCACATAAAGGATGAGCTCAGGTGCAAGCTTTTAGGTGCTACAGCAGCCCTTGATTTGCTGATTTATGTACTGCAGATCATAGTTAAAGAGAAGGGCATCTTCACCAATGTGACATCTCCGACCACTAAAGCGAAATTGAGGCTTCTCTTCGAAGTGGCTCCCCTGGGGTTCTTGATTGAGAAGGCGGGAGGGTACAGCAGCGACGGCAAGCAATCTGTGCTCGACAAGGTGATCAACAATCTCGACGAGCGAACTCAAGTCGCTTATGGCTCCAAGAACGAGATCATCCGGTTCGAGGAGACTCTCTACGGTTCATCCCGGCTCAAGGCGGGAACGCCAGTGGGGGCTGCTGCCTAGACTGGCTTATGATCATGTAAAAAGGTCCTCTCGTTATCGACATCACGCTGCTTAATTTTCAGTATGTCAAATTGGATGCAACCATTTCAAGGTCCGAATTTTTATCGATGTGACCAAAAGGGTGGACCAAAGTCGGAGTTTGTAATAGGTAAAGCTCTCCTCGAATGCAATTTCAAAGTACGTTTGTAGCAAGCACGTTTCTTTCTTTCTGGTGCTCAACATATGTGATATTCCGACAAATATTTTGATATCATGGTATACCATATTTTGCACATCTATGGAGTGGTAAAGAGAATGTTGGACTTTTTACCTAAATACTTTAATCAGGATTGGGAAAATAAGAACGTTTTTGAATGTTCCGTACCTGATGCAACTTATTAATGAACCTCATGGTTTTCTTTATTTAGTTTATTTGTAGCACATTAAAATTATATAAGCGAGATTAACACAAAATTTGCTGGAATGGACTTGGTAGAAAAAGAAAAAATAAGGAAAAAGAATAAAGGAAAACTCTTAGCTAAAGAATGAGAAGCAATAAGCTGAGATGCCGATCCACTGATTAGAAAGGGTTTCTTAGCATCAGAGCTGAGAGATACATTAAAGGAGGGTTTCTGAGCATACCTCCCATGCATGGCCATTATCTGCATTAAAACCATCAAGCAGCTTCTGTTGGTAACACATGACAAGTTGCCATCAATATACTGCAAAAGCTGGGAACATAGGCAAACTAACCATGGTACCACACTATATATGTATACGAAGAAGGGCAGTAGTATTTTCTAATTTTTGCTCTTTTCATGAGACTATTACAAAAATAGAGGAGAGCAGTTTGGACAACTCTTCCTGAAAAATAACTTTGTTGTCAAAACATTTCATGACCATATCTGTCATTTTAACTGGGGACTTGTTCATTATAGACAGAAAAGATTGAATAAAAATGAAGGAAAAAATCTCCAGCTCATCTTCATCTGCAAGAGTTACTATTCTTAAAAAAGTCATCAACTACGACGAATCTTCACTTCCCCCACACTCGTCACCAATGGTATATCTAATTTTCAAGGCTTTTGAGCATCAGCAGTAAAATAGGGAAGAAAGGAAGAACATAATACAAACTTTGATATATTCTAATATTTAAGTAGCATACTCGCCTCTTCACTTGGAAAACTAAATTGCCCAATAAAACATCAATATTTGGGAAAAATTAATCTAAAAATCAACAGTTGTTAAGAAAATCACCCAAAACTATATTCCAGATGTATAGCACTTCTACACAACATCTCAGAAACTACATTAGCATCTCCAGATTCTCAGATCTGAATCAGCTAGAAGAAATCACTAAAAACGTTACAATGCAGGAAAGGGCCACAACTGCAAGTTGCAAACTCTGGATAAAATCAGAATTTCAACACTTTTGCCTGGGTTCAAAAGGAAATCCTCAACTACTACTCCTCGCTTTATAGTAGACTTCTTGAATTCCCCTACTCATTGAGATGTTTCAGCATCAACAATTTCGGCTCCATGCATCATATTAGGAAACGAGATAATGGAACTGTAATGTGTGACCCAGACACTATCACAGCATAATAAGATCACTTCAACGGTGCAATTGTTTCCATAAGATGTGCAATAATATTTGGATTATTGCAAAAAATTGCATACGCTTTGCTTGCCAAGTTAATCTATTGGAGGTAAGCTGCTTGATCTCTCCACCCATGGGTTGTTGCAATAAATGCAGCATGCTGTCCTTTAGTTCCTCAATGTCTCTCTTTTCAACTCTTTTTGCATGAATCTTGCAGATTGGTGGGTCATGTTTTAAGAGCATCCAAAGATATCTTGATGACCAGCAGCAGAGTCTTTAGGTAAGTGGACTGCACCGATTTGAACTGAATGGATTGATGGGCCCAATTGTTGTCTCTGGGGACATGTAGGTCTTGTTCTCTAACATGGTGAACACCTGAAGGGCCCAGTATTTGTAATTGAAGTCCAAAAGATTGGAGTAGGTGGTCTTCCTGAAAAGAATCAGATAACATTCATCCTCTAGCTAGAACAAGGGATAGTTATAGCACGGATTTTGGGGGGAAAAAAAAAAAAAGGACTGGACAAAGAGCACCAAAGGGTTTGAAAAGTTATTCTTTGGTACAGAGAGAGCCCTTTAAGCTGAAATAAGCACGGTATTGATCAAAATGTACAAAGTTCAAGTTACTCAACCAAGATAGTTAAAGAGTATGAGTGTTTCCATATTATGTTTCAGAAAGCTAGTAGGCAAATAGTACCCTGGAACTATAGGACAGGCTCAAGATTAGGAATACAAACTAAATATGGTACAACAAGACGCATCAACTATTGAAAACTACTGCTAATAAGTTGAGAAGAGCATATGAGAATGGTGTAGCTATGTTCATCTCAGAAAGACAGTAAAATGATGAGCAAAGTATGTACGTCTATCATAATACAATAGAAACAGATGCTGCAGCCAGAGCAAAGTATGTATGTCTATGATATGAGCAAAGAGCATATCATAGCATGCCAGGGAATCACCAACTATTGCTCATTTAATACAAACATATGTGTTTGGAAACCATATGCATATGAAGTGAAGCCAAAAGGCCATTTTCGAAGCTTATTTGTCAAGAAAAACTTCCTTAACACTGATTAATTTCATAATGTGAAGTTTATAGGACATAATGCAAGATCCTAGTTGTGCGAATTCAGCTACAATGACAGTTCACTCAAATTAGTACAGTAAAAAGAAGAAGAAGAAGAAATTGTTACTATCAGAGTGCTGGGAATTACCGCATTAAAAAAGATGAAAACATATAAGCTCATAAAACTATCATCCTCCTCAAACTGAGCAAAAAGAAAAAGAAAAACAGATAGATTAGCTTTCAAACCAAGGAAGAAAATGAACCTGTATCTAGCCAAATTAGTGACTTCAATACAACCGAAGCATGCTCCTTGCAGAGGAATGAGAGCCTACAGGCCTCCCCTTCCCGGAAACTCCATTCCTCCGTCCACTTCTCATCGGCGTCAAGTAAAACCGAAGCATCCCATTATCGACCCGACCCGGAGAAGAATACCTAGCACTCCTATTCCTCTCCAGCACAAAGTCATCCCTCCTCTTCTTCGCATGACCATTGCCCTCTAATCCTATCCTCCTCATGCTTCCAAACTCACCATTGGCACTAAACGAACTCCTCGCGCTCACACTGCTAGTGCTCCTTAGCATCTTGCCGTTGCCATGCCCCCTCGAGAAAGATCTATCGATCGCATTGGGTCCTTCCTTGCTGCCGCTTCTACGGTATATAAACCCCCAAATGTTCCACGCTTTGCTCCATCTTCTGGACTTCTTCGCATGCGTCCCTTTATGATGGTTTGTGAAGGCCGATTCAAAGCTCTCCGAGACGTCATCTCTCAGAGAGTTGGAGCTCAAATTCAACTCTCTTGAATCGCGATCGAGCACGGCCGCAGCATGGTGGAAGTGGTAGAACTCCGCACCACCGGGCGGTGACGCCACCCTGGCATTGGCGACCACCTCAGCCGACGCTTTGCGAACAGAATTGGACCGCTCGAAGCTGCGGCGCCTGCGGTTGGAGTCCGAGTAGTAATCGCGCGTCTGGGCGGAGCCGCCCGGGATGCTCGCAGCGGCGGCTGCGTCCTCCTCGACGGGGATCTGACCATCCGATCGGGGGACAGCCGGTGCGGCAGAGACGTCGTCCTCGGCGACGGAGAGCATGGGGGGGAGGCGCGCGAGCACGGATCGGGCGCCGATGAGGTACCCGTCCCACGAGGCGCGGGGCTCGTCCCAGGATGCGCGGGGGTCGTCGAAGGAGGCGCGGGGCCCCGCGTCGAGGGAGAAGCGCGGGTCGGTGTCGCAGGACCTCCGCCCGAGCGCGTCCCCAGCCGCGACCTCGGATTGCGTGTCCCGGAAGCGCTTCTCCCGGAGCCGCAGCCGCGAGGACGAAGAGGGCCGAAGGGGCTTCTCCCGCTGCGCGGCGGCAGAGGCCGCGGCGGCGGAGGCGGCGTTGGCGGTCTTCTTGAGCTTCTGCTTGCGCCGCCACTTGTGCCACTTGCGGCTGAAGACGGAGGCGGCGAGCCAGAAGCTCCCCGCGATCTCTTTTAGGTCCTTGGGGGGGGCCTTCCGCGACTTCGACTCCAGATCGATGTGGATCTTCATGGGCTTCAGCTCCGGGGTCTCGTTCCCTTCTATCTCCCCCGAGCTCCCCAGGACGAGGACCGGATCCGACACCCTAATCTCGTCCCCCGCCTCCTCCTCCTCCTCCTCCTCCTCCTCCTCCTCTTCGCGGGTTTCGACCACGCACGGAGGGGGGAGCCCTAGATCTAGGGGGCGCTCCACCTCGATCTCCCCACCGAGCTCCGCCGCCGCCGCCGCCGCCGCCGAGGAGGAGGAGGACGGGAGGAAGGGGTTATGGACGGCGCCGTCCCTGACGCGGTCCCTGTCGTCCTGGTGGAAGAGGGTCCAGAGCGTGCTGCGGCCGCGGACGTCGCAGGAACGGCGCTGCGGCTCGAAGCTCGTCGCCGGGGCGCCGCCGCCGCCGCGGCCGCAGGAGAACGACTTGCACCGGCGGAGCTCCGGGCGGAGGAAGGCGGCGCTAGAGCACGACGACGACGACGGAGCCTGAGCTCCACCGCCGCCGCCGCCGCCGCCGGAGACCTTGGAGAAGAGGGACTTGAGGGCGGATGTGGACTTGCGCCCGGGGGCTGCTGCGGCGGCGGAGGCCGAGGCGGCCGCGGCGTCGAGCCCGGCGAGGCGCTCGCGGAGGCATGAGGCGCAGAACCCGGTGACGGTCTCCTCCGGGTGGAGCTCGCAGCTCGCTGCGGCGGCGCGGAGGTGGGGGTGCGGCGGGGGAAGAGGCTCGCCGGCGATTCCCAGCATTATGCGTGCTTCCGTACCGCTCCCAAAACCTCGCCTTTGCAACAAGTACGTATCCTTCGCATCTTACCACGCTTCTTCCTCACCACTCCTTAGTAGAGCTCACTACGCTTACTCCACTCTTTCTTTCTCGCTAAAACCAATACAACACAATGCGGGTAGAGTTAGGAGGGGGATTTGAGAGTGAGGAATACGCCAAGGATTTTTGGGACAGCGGGGGGAAGAAGAGGAAGCAGAAGAAGAAGGGGGTGAGGCGGGGACTGCAAAGTGAAAAAGGAAAGAATAGAGGGGGCAAAAGGTAAAAACAAAAAAAAAAAAAACATAAATAAAAACTGGGAAAAAAGAAAAAGTAGAAAAAGCGAAAGTAAACACGGCCTACTAGTCTCGTCCCCTTACGCTCTCTCATTCGCTTTTTCTTTTTCACTTTTTATTTTCCGCTTTGTTTTTTAACTCTTCTTTATAGGAAAATCCACTGCTCTTCTTCTCGTTTTATGCTGGGGCGATTTTTGTTCCCACTTGAATATTTTTTATGTCGTACCTATTCATTTCTTCCTAGGATTCAAGTTATTATAAAATATAGGTTGGAGTGGTACGTTACATGCCCATGGTCTCATTTGGGTTTTAACTTATGTTGCATGATAAAAAATAGGGTTACAGGGTCATGATTTATGAATTTTAATTGCATGAGGACATTTTCAGAGTAACCTGGATTTAGCTCGATCGGTAACAAGCCAAACATTACCCCACAAACCCCTATATCCTCAACCTCAATAATAACAACTTAAAAGTTAATTTGTAAGGATGCCTACAACATACGAATCACTTCGAGTACTTGGACCACATAGATGTTAGTTGAACTGATATGAATTGTCATCTTTTTTTCTAATTTAAGACACAATATGCGGATGTTATTGTTTTTGTTCGTATGATTATATTCTCTTAAATTATGGATCAAAGTATCTATCAAAATATAAATAATGAGTCAATATACCTAAAAAATTATTGGTTTGACCGGACATAGCAACTAAGAGAGACATCAAAAAAGAAAAACAAAAAAAAGAAAATCTAAGGCAAGTACACACACTATCATGTGTTTGATACCTCGCATCAATAATATTTTACTCTTTCTTTACGCTGCCACAACAAATGCTACGTTAGCAAACTCGTGTTGTTAAATAAAATAGGCAGGGTTGTCACTATGTCATGTGAGGGTCGGGCTTCTGAAAGCAGGTATCGGGGGCCCACTTGAATGATGGGTGCTTAAAATATTACTCCACGGGCCTGGTTACGGCTCTTTCACTGTTTAGAGATAATAATGTGCAAACACAAAAAGCCACTTAACGTGGCTCATGGCCACTGGTTTATTTGACGGATGACGTGGTGGACTAGGTCTAGGCAATAGGGAGCGTAGCAGCCCATAAATCTGTTTTCTCGATTTCTTTTCTTGAGTTTTTTTTTTTTTTCTTTTTGGAAAGAGGCTGATGCCCTCTATTTGGGAATGTCCCAAAATTTCTAAGCTTTAAAAAGCATTTAATGAATATTTTTTGAAAAGATAAATAGCTCTCGTGATTCTGTAATAATTTTATTAATGATGTATGAGCGTGATTGGGCGAAAAAGGTTTGAATGAGGAGTACTTTATTATTTTTTATTAGGCAACTCCTCAATTTGCTGTCTAAAATGATATTGATATTTAAGTGAAAATTATTTAGATTGAAATAGATCATAAACATTCAGATAGCAGATGAATCATATGACCTACCAACCTATTTCAACGAGATTTCTTTGAGGAGAATTTCAACGCAATCGTGATCTCGATATGCAGCCATTGTCATTTTGATTTTTCTTAAAAGATTTTCAGATTTACATATCCAACGCAAGGAAGAAATTGTCAAGCGTGAATCTAGATACGTTCGTAGTCCTGGCACGTGGACCCTGCCTCCATATCCGGGTTAACAAATCTACATGCTCTGCTCACATTTGTTGTGAACTCCCCATTGTTTGGTGAAGATTCTGATGGTCAAAGTGTTAGCTTGTGTATAGAGCTCTTTTGTAGATGTGGGTGTGAACTTTCCCTTTCTATGCCTTTCTTTTTTGTCTCTACATCTTTTGCTTCTTTCTCTTTTGTTATGTTCCTCATTTTTTTAATCAAAAAGAGGTAAGTTCTTCTTGTAGTTTTAAATCAGATCAGCAACAGAACAAAGAGAACATCTATGTAGTTCAGATTTGTCCTACTAGAGATAGTAATAGTCCAACTAATAAACCAGGGGGATCAACAGGTTAAATAATAATATAGAGGCACATGATACTTGTTTAAGATGTCTTTTCCTAATATTATAAATGACAAATTAAGTTCGCTTGGATACTTCATTTCTTCTATCATGAGATTTGAATGTGCTTATGTGGATTAAGGATTTAACTCATCTAACCAAGAGTCGGTTAACTTTCATTTTCTTGTCTTGTTTGTTAGTAAGCTATGTATGGATTCACAACTAGAGAGTAGTTAATACAAGTTAGCTCACTGAACGAGTGACAATTAGTAGATTGTATATGCCATATTTAGCAGATTCCACTGAAAAAAAAAAAGTGTTACAAATCTAGTAAATTCTACCTGCTTGTTTTGGCTGAATCTTCTTCAAAAGTGTTTTTTTTTTTTTTGAGAAATAGGTAGTAAGCTACCTGCTTCATTCATTAAGCAGGTAGGCTGAATCTTCTTCAAAAGTGTTATACGGGCTAAACTTATGTAATTGCTCTCGTTTCTCATCATGAGATGTCACATAAGAATTTTTGCAATAGCTAGACAGAATAAATGATTTAGACTGTTGTTTTATGCTTCAAATGCGGCATATGCTAATACTTTGTCTTTGCCATGATAGAGTAGGGTGCCTGATCCCCACAAAAATGGGGTCCCCATGGGAACATAAATGGGGCAAAGCTCTTTTATTTTGAGAACCTTGGGATTTGTCATATCTGCCAAAGAGGGTCCCCATCACAAACATTTTGCAAGGCTTTATGTCAGCATTTTGTCTAAGAAAGGCAAAAGGCAAACATCTTACATGCATAAAGAGAGCAAAGGGAATTCGATCCCATGATTGCCATGCCATGTGAAGAATCTTTCACCCCCCTCTTGATCCTGTTGAGTGATTGAGAGCTTGCTTTTCCTTGAACAAATTCACACTCACTAAACACACCAAATAGTTTCTTGGAATATTACAATCTCTATCAAATTACAAGGATCAAGGAATCATTACATGCTTAAAAAGCCACCGAAAAAATAAGTTCACAGAACTCAAATCCCAATAATGTAGGGGAATCCCAACGAAGGAATGTATAGGCCAGCTGTCTATGTCAATAGAGGGGAACAAATACAATATTGCGTGGTATTAAGTTCACATAAAATGAAAAATTATTAGGCCAAACCTTCTTTTATATGGATTTACATTGCATTATTCCAAGGAGATCCGTGGCATGGGGCTATAGATTGGATCAACTGCAGTGCTCAGTGCATATATGCATTGGAATTCACGAAGAGGTCCCCCTTTTTTTAAAAAAAAATTTGTGTTGCGCTCATTTTTATCATAAAGTTGGAACGGAAATGCATGGATATCATCACAATTGCGGGTTTAAAGGTATTCCAAGTGGGAGAAAGCAAAGATTACACCTACCTTTATTTGCTTCTTCTTTTTTTTTTTTCCTTTGCGATGGTAAAGTGGTATTAACTAAGGAGAGATGTACGTATATATCCTAGCAAAGCAACGTAAAAAAAAAAAAAAAGGAGAAGCTGCATGATCACAAAGGATACGGAGGCTCTTTTCATCAGCACTCATACCTTATGATTTGATGCTATGATCATGGCTTTACATCTAAACAACTGCCACCTATGCATGGTCCAGCGCATTCCTTCAAGCACACTCGTCTTACAATGAGGTTTGGTCTCGCTTCTGATGTTGCTTTCGTTGTAGCTACTAAAATATTCGATATTCAGCTTTGCCAAATGTCACAAGTATGCAGAAGTTCTAATTTGGAATTTTGGTTCATGTTATAGAAAGTTGCCGGTGGAGAAATTTAATGCAAGCTCTATTTAGCTCGTTATTTAGCAAGATAAGAAATGGGACCAAATATCATGTCATTATAAGAAGAGTGCATCATACTATAAACTTCACCAATAAGGATAAGATTAGATTGTTTCTTCCTAATATCAAAAGCGAAAACACCAGTTCGTTAAAGTGCATCGTACGGTCGTACCTTATAGTTGGGCCTATCCTGGGAAAGGCATTGGACCGCAATGGGACCACTAACACAATAAGGTGATGCGGCCCATATCCGGCCCACGGAAACCCAATGCGGAGCGCACCCACAAGCATTAGGGTTTACTACGTACGCTTCATCTTCCTCTTCCCCCGTTCCCTCTCCCTTGGCCCCCGCAGCATCCGCCACAGATCTTCTTCAACGTCGTCGTCGTCTTCTTCTACGCTCGAGGGACCATGTCGATGTCGACCCCGACCGCGTTTCCTACAGCTCTATGATCTCGGAATCGCTTAAAACCAGGGATTGGACGATGCCGCTAAACTGTTCGACGAAATGCTTGAAAGGACATGGATGCTTTGCGAGGTGATCTTCCTCTTTCTTTCCACTAATTAAATGCGCGCTCTTCTTAAACTATTCCATGTTCTTGCTACATTCACAACATTCTAGCTTATCAACTTCCTATTAAGGACTAATGCTATCAAATGATGATAAGTTTTTCCTTTCTATCGATGACCAAATGATACCACACTGGAAATAAGAAATACATGATTTTTCGAATTCTTATTGCGCTTAACTGTTAAGAAGATATATTTTTGCTCTATAGGGTCTAAGTGTTATTAGAAGCAATCCTTTGCAACCAAGCATCAAAGTGTGTACTATGTTACATTGATTTGGCGCTTAAGATATAACGCCAAGGAATTTTTTGATGCAAAAATAAAGGGAGCTCGGTGCGTATCAGGCCCCAGATGTGAGAATTCTGTGGTTTATATCACCGAGCAACATTCAGCTTTGCTCCGAAGTCGTTTTATTTTTTAAAACTTTTGTTCTGAAAATGCTATACAATCTATACTTAAAAGTACTTACATTTACAGCAAATTGAACAAGGAATTCCACTTCCATCACTGCCTTCCGCTATTTCTTTTCTTCTGTTTCCTCGGTTTTTGACGACAGGCTCTGCTCGTAGATAAGCTGCGCGAGCAAACCCACGAAAATCAAGCCCAGTGCTGCGATTTTCCGCCACTCGACTTCAGTAGTATTGAAGAGGCCATCAGCTATTGCGACGGCCAGCAAGGACATGAGCACAAGGTATATATTCCTCCTAAGTTTTGACCCGGCGTTCTCCTTCGTAATTTCTTTTAGCTTCTGTGCTTCCAACTTGGCTGCTGCTTTGTCTGTCGGCTTCTTCTCTCTCAGATTCTTGAAGAACAGCCCTTCATTTCTGTCCCTCTCCATCTGGTCCTCAAACTCCTCCAAAACCTTCTCATTTTTCTCGATCTCTTGTCTATTAACTTCGGCCGTCTCCTCAAAAGCCTGCATCCTACTTTCCAGGTTCTCCATTATCTGCTACATCAAAAACAGAGGAACTAATTATTATTTACACCAAGAATTCTTCTAGACAATATAAAGGCTCGCTCTCTTTTGGGACTCAAGGATTTGTTTGGCTGGCTTTTGGAACATGTCTTCTTTCTTTTCTTTTCTTTTTTAACTCCGATAGGTAGTAGCCAGACATCAGGCAAACAAAAAAATATGAAGCTTTTTTTTTTTTTTTTGGTGCCAAGAAGCTGAAATGAGCTTAAAAGTAAAAATCTCCAATTTGGAGCTTCCACTTCAGCTGCAGTTGAAAGCTATCGAGTAAAGGTTGATGAAGTAGCTGTTTGTGGTTCTTCTAATTGCTCTACTCAAAATAGCAGTTGTGCAGTGTGCAGGGCAGTTTCATTTCGAGTTACAGACCCGAGAACCGGCTTCGTCGAGCTCTTTGAGCGCGTTCTGTCCGATCTCATCAAACTGGGAATTCGCATCCTCCGCAAACTTGGCCAGGTAGTCGGCGCGTTCATCAAGGAAGTTGGTGAGGCGAACCTTTTGTGCTTGTAACATCGCGATTCGTGCGAGGAGTTCCTGTTTTCTCTTGTCACCACTGGATGGAGAGGAGTCAGATCCGTCATCGTTTGAACTGCAGAAACAGTGAGTAGATTTATTCTTATCCTTATTGGTGAAGTTTCTTCGGCAGGGAAAAGATTGGTGCAGTGTTGGGATCGATGGTTGAATGGCTTTAAGGGTGATCATTATCTTGATTGCGGGTATGGAGAAGGGGGAGAGAATAGAGAGGAAGGTCCTTTGCTCTTTCTGTCTGATGGTGGTAACTTTGCACCTCTCGTTTCCAATTGGTGAAACAATATCCTTTGTCTTTTTAATATAAACTGAAAAAGAATTAAATGTCTCATCTGACCCTTTTGTCCCACTGTTTGGATATGTCTAATCCCTTTTAAGATGTATGTTGGTTGCCTGTTGATATGGCTTCAAAAAAGTTGGACCAACTGTCTGATACTGGTGTGATTAACTCTCTAATCTGTATGCTTGTGTGTGTCAAGAATCCAAACTACATTTTCAGACAGTCAGCCATTTGATTTTCTGACCGTTTATTTTATATTCATTTTGACGAATTTTATTATAAATTTTAAAAATTATTAAAATTATTTTTTAAATTTTTTTTAAAATACTTTAAATCATATTCGATCATCCAAAAGGATTTATGAGTACGAGGGCTACCGTTCTATTGTAGTATAATAGGAGAACTCTCTCTCTTTCTCTATGTATATAAATTGAGAAAATAAAGCAGTTCTTTTATCCGAGATAAGTAGGGAGGAAGGTACTTTGATATCCCATCAAGGTCGAAGGATCTTCCTTTCAAATGCCATCTGATGAATTGCTGGACTTTATTCATCAGAATCCATCACCCTTTCTCTCCTGGCCACAGTCCAACCAAATTAAGAACTAAGAATCCATGCAAACTAAATTTATATATCTGAAAAATAATGTTGATGCGAACACAGTTAAATAAATAGATAACTAAAAAAGAACCAAATAGAACGACAAGAGATGCACTACTGATCTTTGTCAACACAGTAACGACTAACCAATCCCTTCACAAGCAATTTCTTGTTAACTAAAACAACTAAGGGGATCATCTCAACCACTTGGTTCCCCATCGTCGGTGACAGTCGCCTTGTAGCTGTACCACTTTGCAATCCAGAGGTAGACAAAGAAGTTCAAGAGGCTAAGCACGGCCAGGAGCCAGAAGAAGTAATCCAGATGCCCTCTGTTCAAATTATCCGGTATCCACCCGAGCTTCCCGTTCTTAGTAGTAATAGCAGTCACAATGGTAACAAGAAGTGTGCTCAAGTAGTTACCAAGAGCCACGGTCGTCAGCGAGAGCGCCGAACACATGCTCCTCATGGCGTCTGGCGCCTGGTCATAGAAGAACTCCAGCTGCCCGATAAATGTAAACACCTCTGCCGCCCCGACAAGAAAGTATTCCGGTACCTGCCAGAATATAGAGATCGGCACGAATCCGTTGTAATCATACAAGTTATGTCTCGCCACAACACGAAGTCTGACGACTTCGAGAACGCCCGCAGCAAGCATGGCGAAGATGGAGATGACGAGGCCAATGCCCATGCGGGTGAGCTGGGTGAAACCTCGCGGACGGCCAGTCATGCGACGGGCGAGAGGGACGATGATGCGGTCGTAGAGTGGAACCCACACAATGACGCTGAGGGTGTCGAAGATGGAGAGGGATGCAGCAGGTATCTTGAAGTGCGGGCCCATGTGGGGGTCCAGGGTGTTGCCTTGCAGGACGAACATGGTGCTCATTTGGCTGTAGACGGTCGAGAAGATGATGCCGCTCGCCCATACGGGGAGGATCCGGACAATGCTCTTCAGCTCCTCCACTTGGGTCACGGTGCAAAGCCGCCACGGGTCAAATGGTGGGCCAGTGGTGCATTCCTCTGGAGTCATCACTGCAGCCTTGTCGAAGAACCTGATGATTTGTTTGAGCAAAAATGCTGAAAAATTAAGCAATAAGATGATCGTTGAAGCGATGTAAAACAATGTCATGAAAAATGCTCTTTATTCAATGAATATGCTTGGCCAGTTTGATACACCAGCAAGCTTTCGAAAAAAATAATGTCATGAAAAATGCAATCTTTGAAAAACGGGACCAATCTTAAATCATATTATTATCTTAAATATGTAATGTAAAGTATTTTACGATCTATTCAGTCAAAACAAAATTTAACCTATTATTTTGGATTAAAATTTGTGTATAACCTAGTATGATGCTTTATTCTTACATACTAGGCTCTGTAACTACTATACTTCTGTGATTATGATTTTAATTTCAATATTTACTTCACTACTAGCAATAATGAACAAGCCTGGACCATCAAAACAAAAAAAGAGGAAGAAAAGGTCTTATCCAACTCATAACAAGTTACTGTGCACAATCAAACAAGATTCAGAAATGGTTCCTACACTAAACAAGTGAAAAATACATCAGCGCAACAACTGGTTTAAGATGCAGCAGACTTATTGTTCAGAGAGTATAAATTAGATTTAGCTGCATTCTAGTCAATGATTAAGGATGGGCATAACAAAAGCATGCAAGCATGAAAGATTTGAGAAAAGATGAAGAATAAGAGATCACGAGTCCCAAATATTGTTGCTACTAATACAGTTTCATTTTTCATAGAGCACATGAAATGAATATCGCAAAAGAGGATTAGTACACTTACTTAAATTCATCCGTGTGCTCAAGCTTACGACTACCTTGTATCGCCGATTCCTTGTCCGTCACTTCATAAAGTAGAGAACTATCGCTTGTCACCTGTGCACTAGATTTCCTAAATGAAGCCACAATAACTTGCGCAATTCTCGTATATGGACTTCCGCCAGGTTTCTGGTGCCTGTATAAACGCGTCCCCAGGAAGAAACTCGCAACCGCAATAGCCATCACCACCGCAGGAATTCCAAATCCCCAGCTCCAACCCACATTCATCTGTATCCAAACTAGCACAGAGGAAGCAACCAAAGCCCCAATATTAATGGAGAAGTAGAACCAATTGAAGAAGGAGCTCTTTCTTTTCTTCTCGGATTCGTCAGTCTCATCGAATTGATCAGCCCCAAAAGAAGAAACACAAGGCTTGATCCCTCCAGTTCCCAATGCAATAAGATAGAGTGCCAAGAAAACTACTGCAGTTTGCGCCGTTGTTGGGTCACAAACACCATTTTGACAGTTTGGTTTTAGCCCTTTGACGGATGCCGTCATTGTTAATAGTACCAAACCCTGTAAAAGAAGAAATTAGAATGTTAGTTCCTAAAAGTTTGACTAGAAGTAGGAGAATAAGGAAGAATGATCATATATATATAAATATATATATATATATACTTACAAAGATATAGACGATCATAAAAGTAGCAATCGTCCAATATCTTCCCCAGTAAGCATCAGCTAAAAAAGCCCCAAGCAACGGCATGATATAGCATGTTCCGGACCAGTTAGTGACATTGTTGGAAGCTGTAGTATTTCCTTGATGAAGCCGATCTAACATGTAGTTCACCAGATTGGTGCTCATCCCGTAGTATGCCAATCTTTCACAGCATTCGTTCGCTGTCGAGATACAGCAAAATAATGGTAATCAGATGGCGGAAGAAAGAAAGATTGAAAAGCTAGAAGCTAATCAAAGATGATAGGCATAAGAACTAGCCAAGAATGTAGGGGCAAGCTCTCCAATTCCCAGTATCCTTCCTTACAGCAGGATTTCCATGGATATCTGTCGTGCCATCTTTTGTATACTTATCCGTCGCTTCCTCCATCGATTTGAAAGTTAGCTGATCACAACTGCTTTCTTGGCACTGCATCAAATATTTCGGCAAGATAATTTCAACAAAAGATCGCAAGGCACTGCGAACTCATTAGGTCCAGTTTCTAACTTTTCGTAGCAAATGCAAGGCAAATCAAATGTCAAGTAGCAACTGTCGAATTGTTCGCAGGGAAACAAAAACAACCGTATTAGCCGAACGGAATCCTCAAGCCAAAGTGAGCTTGTCTTAACCATTTAGCTTCAACTCAAATTTGCTGCAAGTAAATAGCTTAACCAACTGATTCAAATCGGTCCAATTTGCTCGAAGTTTTCGATCACACAGTGAATAATTAAAAGTTACCAACCAACCAAATTTCAAGACAAGGCTTGATATTATAAGTTGGACAGAGACTGCACCATTATTCACTCTATGAAGTAACAAAATCATTTACTTACAGAGATTATATACAAAAGGAGTTGATATCTTTTTCTCTTCCCCCGCCGCCCCCCCCGCCAAAAAAAAAAAAATTGAACAGAAAAGAACAAAATTGTGACTTATTCAAATATGTAACAATTGATCATGTTGGCAACACAAACATAAACTAAGAGAAAATAAAATGCGAAACAAAGCAAAAGGCAATCTCAGTTCCATACATTATGTATAACCCAGTAATGTGCTTGCCCTTTTACCACTAGGAATCTAATAAACTTTTTCAAAAAACTCGCTTTAATGCGAAACCCTTGATTTCCTCTAATCTAATCTGTTTTGCAACCTAATGTAAAATCAAAAAAATAAAAAACACCTATAAAAATATAAAAAAAAAATAAAGTCTAGAAAATAGATCAACAAAAAAAAGGGGAAATAGAAGGAATTACGAAAAACACAGTACCTTTGGATTTTGAAGGAATTACGAGAGAGAAATACAAGAGATACGCGATTAATTCCTAAGAAATAGAAATTTATGATCTAATTTCTATTTGGTGATGTTGATGGGCTTGATAGAGAGACGAATCGGCCCATAACAAATTCTTACAAGGAGCGAAACTACTACTCTATTGAAGCGGGAATGAGTAGATATTTTGTGATCCTACAATTCCTGCCGAATCGTCGTTATCATCGCGGATGTTGGACGGCTACAGATGAGTTTCCCAAAAAAAAAAAAAAAAAAAAAAAAAGGAAAAATATTATTTCATGCACCTGGTGCACCGTACACCAGAACTCTCGCGTCCTCGTGTACAAGTCTCAAAATTAGATTTTGATTTTGGACACTGATACGTAGGTTTCTTCAAAATTTATGATTTTGAAAAACAAAGCTTTAAATGTTAAAAATTATCAGTACTTCGAATAGATTTTGATTTTGGAAGATTAATCGATAAGTATCGAATGCGGTATATATAAGAGATGTACTGAAAAAAATTTGAAAAAATATTATGAAATTATTTTCGGCCAGATTCAATATATTTAATTATAAATATTATTTTTTTGCGGCCCTTTATGATCCTCACATGGGCCTTTTCACTGTTTGGCCCCCCGGAACATTCCTTCTCAACGAGAGTGGAGCTAGTACATCCATATTTATCCATATTCTATATCTACTTTCTACAAAACGAAAATTCCAACACTCAAAATAATAATTTTACAGGATTTACACTCAAGTATGTAAACCAAAAATCCTAAACCCTAATTAAGCTCTGAAGAAACAAAAGAGATATTACTTGGACTGCTCTACTCGGCCATACCTGAAGGTGCGCGACACCGTCAACAAGAATACAGTCAAAATTAAACAAGTGCTCATCGCAGGTCACTGAACTTATAAGGTGGCTGGTTAATTAAGCTCATATCTTTAATTTTCTACAATGGAAATTGTTAGCTGTAATGTTACAAATTTTATTCTACTGAAAAGATAAGTAATAAACAAAGGAGGTTACCGAAATTATGCAGGAGCACTATTAGAGGCAACTATTTATTTCTATTTTAAATGGGATTGGCATTGGCTATTTGGCTACAGCCTGTTTTAGTTGCCTCAAATGAAGAGGCGTGTAAATTAATGCCGATCAAAATTCAAAAGAGGTAAAAGGGTGGAGATTCATTTAGAAGTTATTGAAAGGGGAGCACTGGAGCACTTATATGTAGCAAGGAGCACATGATTCACTTGAAGTAATAATAGAGAATTATTAGATGTAATATGTTAAGTCCAAACTGTCAACATATATGGTTGGTAGTGATAATATATTTAGAGGGAAAAATTCATAAAAAATAAGAGCTTGCCTCATGATTACGCTTTGAGTCCAACTGCATTCGTACATTAAAATTCCTGATATATTTTTCCTTTCTTTTAATGAGTCGATCGACAACTATTGTTGGTCCCTAAACAATTCGATTTAAGAAGAATTAAGTTAAGGTGGCAATATCTTGGATGCAACAAGAAACATATCCACTCGTGTGCTAGAGTCCACTACATCTTAACGACTTCTCTCTTACAAAAAACCTACATGTTAGCGACTTGCCTAAGTGGTACGATAATAGGTAATTAGTGACCCCACATTCAATATATATATATATATATATATATATATATATATATATTCTAAATTAGTTTTTGATAGAAAATATTGTAAACTATTTAGATCAAAATGAATAATATTGATCATGAATTTGAGAGTTGTATCATAGATTTTTAGAGGCCTATTTATTTTCATTTTGTGGCTGCTTTGTGAGCTAGAAAATGATTTCAAAAACTAATGAAGCTTTTTTTATAAGATTTAAATATTCTATATCAACTTGAACGGCGTGGATAGTTGATTCAAATATCCTATCATCGAAAATTATTCAATAATACTGAAGCCCGAATACTTGTATTAAGAGTATTCTAACCCAACTATATATATATATATATATATGTAGCGAGCTAGCACACAAATTAAATTTACCAATGGCCCAGTTCTTAAGAATCACTTATTAGATTTATTGGAAAGTATCCTAGAATTTTCTAAAGCTCTGACCCACCATTTCTAACTCACAACTTTCACGTTTAAGACAACATGGGGGGTTTTAGTTTTTTCATGTTTGGGACAGATTATTAGTCATCAATAGATCAATTGTTAGCTTACTCTCAATTACAAACAAAATCTCTTGCGATGAAGTCACGCTTCAAACGGGAACATATGTATGTTCCTGAAAGCCTACAGATCGGGTTCATGAATTAATAGGGTTTTATATACAACTTTACCCAATCCGAACCCAAGTGTTTTTTCTTTTTCTTTTGAGTGATAAGTAGCATCGTATTCGCTTTATTCATCTTTTAAAAGTAAGCTTAATTAAAAATATAAAATAATTAGAATTTGAACTTAAAATTTTGAGTACCAAATATTTAATTTTTTACCATTTGTGCTAGAAAGGTTCGGTGATCCAAAGCCAAGCTGGGTTGGCCCATTTGACAAAAGCAGTGAAGTACGCGCACTACGGGGTTGAAGTAGAGCTGCTACCGTCTCGGTAGCTTGGTTTTCAAACCAGGGAAGTAGCCTATCCACTCTACCGTCGAAAAGCACTTCTCACCCATATTTTAACATGCACTACTGCGACAGCTATCAGAAGCCAGATTAATTCCAACCCATAGTTTTGATCATCATGAACTCAACTAATCAACTAGTTTCAACAAAAAATAAAGGAGAAAAAATTTAACTAATTAACTATTTGCTTCATAGATGGCCTATTTGATGTCCTACCCAAATTACAAATTCAGATTGGTGGGTCGTGTTTGTGTTCAATAGCTCTGTGCATGTCAACTTAAAATACGTATCTACAGATTTATAACTTGACTTACGATATCTACAATATAATTTACATGATAATTAATTAATCAGACTATATTTTGTCCTTTTTGGGTTAGACATGGTTTGGTATTATATCAATTATACAAGTTTCTCTTAGTAATATTTTCAGATTGCTTATTTTAATGTCGGTTTTGTGTTTGGGACGAGCCTTACGGATATAGCTAGGGGCCTGATAACTACCATAAGGTACGTATTTTTGGCCTTAATTAACCAATATGCACCGACCGTTCCTAGCGTAAGTGGCAAAAAAGCTTGATAGTTGGTATTCGAAACCCAAGTTCGAATCATAGTTGATTCACATTTTCAGCTAAGTTTATTTCTAAATAAAATAAATGAAGCGGGTAGCGTGCTACCTATCTCTAAAAAAAAAAAAAAAAAACCAATATGCCATCATTCAAATTAATAATTATATCTTCAATAAATTTAAATTTGGACCAACATATATAGAACTACTTGTGCTTTCACATTCACGTGTGAAAAGTAAGTTTGTGACTTTTTCTTCTTTTTTTTTTGCTTGTAGTGTTTAAATTCTTGTGATTACGCAAGAAAAGGGTAGCAACATGTATCTACTGTGTAAGAATTGATGTGGGTTGATTTTTTTGGTTTTGTTGTTGTTTTCTCAACTCACACTAAAGCCGTGCTAATTATACCATGTACATTAACTCAAACATCATTTATAACTAATTAAATAGCTGGGTTACTGTGGGTGAATTAGATATTTTAGAACTCGTCTAGAATAATTCAATTAATCATGTAAATATAAGCGCCCTTGTCATTTCACAGTAATGCGATGGCTTAATCTCAGCTGTACGAAGCCACCTATTAACGGAGGGAAAGAGACATTGCGCTTATGGAAGCAGGTTTCGGATCAATTTTATAATTCCCTTTTGGGGGATATATGAGCTTTATGTGGGATTCAAGTAATCTAGAGGTATAGTGTGCGGTTATTCTACCAAATCCTTGTTCAGTAAGGCTCCCCTACCTAAAATTAAAAACGACTTGGCATCTAAATTGTTCTCCCCATTATAAGGATGCGTTGCCTAGATAGTTTATTCCATGCATGCAGAAACATATTATCCTACCGTGCTAAGAGTTGGAGAAGTAGATCGGGAGGGAGAGAGAAGAGAAATTAAGAAAGAGAGATTAAGGAAAATGGAGTACTCATGGGTTCGTGCTTTGGTGTTAGTGATTTGCATGTTTCCCTTGCTTGTCGATGCGAGGACCCGTCACTACAAGTTCAATGTGAGTGCTTGACATGTGTAGAAAAAATAATTATCTATCTATCTATCTATCTATCGATCATATATGCGTGCTTTACAAGTGATAGAGTTGCAATAACTTTGTTACAACCTTAATTAATTAAGATTGGGGTAGTAACTTAATATATAGCAAGTATTTTTTGACTTAAAACGAGTTAATCAGTAATTAGTTGGTCGTGGATGCAGGTGGTGATGAGGAACATGACTCGGTTGTGCTCGACCAAGCCGATAGTCACGGTGAACGGCGAGTTCCCGGGCCCGACCCTCTACGCGAGAGAAGGCGACAACGTGCTGGTCAAGGTCGTTAATCATGTGAAGTACAACGTTACCATCCACTGGTGCGTAGCCCACATCCGTGTATCTCATAATTAACTCCTCATCAGCATCAACAATATTGCTAACAACATCTGGACAAACAAACAACAAATAATTAATTAATTCCATCATTTTGCACACTTTCTAAGCAAAGTCAATAATCATTTGTGCAATCAATCATAGATCTAAAAAGTACAATACATCAACATGACATCCATTGAAAAGAGTAGGTCAGTCTTAGCTAGCTTATAAATAAAAAAAATTATTAAAAAATGTTTTAATATAATAATTTTTATTTTAGATAATATTTTATTAAATAATATTACATGCATCTTAAATAATAATATTATAGTAAGCTCTTTAAAGAGAGTATACTTTGTTCACTGTAGGCATGGTGTGAGGCAGCTACGTACGGGGTGGTACGATGGTCCGGCGTACGTAACACAGTGCCCGATCCAACCGGGACAAAATTTTGTGTACAACTTCACCCTGACCGGGCAACGCGGCACGCTCCTTTGGCACGCTCACATCCTATGGTTGAGGGTCACGGTTCACGGCGCCATTGTCATCCTACCCAAACTTCGGGTTCCCTACCCCTTCCCTGCTCCCCATAAGGAGCTTGTCGTCATCTTAGGTACGTCATGTGGTAATATTGTTTCTCTGTTGATCAAGAATTTTAGTCATTCGCTAAATTCTAACAAATAAGAGCCTATTTTTGCTTGATTTGTGTCCCCCCCCCCCCNCCCCCCCCTAATTTTAGCATTCAGGAGCAGTTCTTAATAGATTATCTAGCAATGAGAAAACAAAAGGCAAAATAAATCTATAGCTTCTGGTGCAGCACAAATTAAGCCCAAAAAAAAAAAAAAACCAAAAAACAAAAAAGGGTACTGCTTGCATGGCCAACACTAGTGTAGCAAAGAGTAATTAATATATATACTCTGTAGCAGCACGAAGCAGGGCTCGATCGAATATGTTTGTTTATGGTACTAATTTTATATACGAGTAATTAAAATTGCAGGAGAATGGTGGAAATCAGATACTGAGGCAGTGATCAATCAGGCGATGCAAGCCGGGCTGCCGCCCAACATCTCTGATTGCCACACCATCAACGGCCATCCGGGCCCTCTCTCTACGTGTGCTTCTTCTTCCCAAGGTACATATATATATACACTAAAGCAATTCGATAGAATTAAGTTTCCTTCATGACCTTCTAATTAATTAATTAAACATCAAAAATACGTACGTACGTATGTTAAAACAATAAAGAGTACTGTCCATGCACACAGATGGATATAAGCTACAAGTGGAGAGCGGCAAGACCTACATGCTCCGGATCATCAACGCTGCTCTCAATGAGGAGCTCTTCTTCAAGGTCGCCGGCCACAAACTCACCGTCGTTGAAGTCGACGCCATCTACACGAAGCCGTTCACGACCGACACGATCCTCATCACCCCGGGCCAGACCACCAACGTCCTCCTCCCCGCCGACCAAGGCGCGGGCCGCTACCTAGTCACCGCATCACCATTCATGGACTCCCCCATCGCCGTCGACAACATGACGGCCACTGCCACGCTACACTATGCCAACACCGTCTCCGCCTCCGCCGCCCTCACCACCACGAAGCCGCCACCGCTAAACGCCACGCCCGTCGCGTCGAGCTTCATCGACTCCCTCCGCAGCCTCAACTCGAAACAATACCCGGCCAAAGTCCCGCTGAAGGTGGACCACTCTCTACTATTCACCGTTGGGGTCGGGGTGAACCCGTGCCCGACGTGCGTCAACGGGAGCAGGGTCGTGGCTGATGTCAACAATGTGAGCTTTGTGATGCCGCCGACGGCGATCCTGCAAGCACACTACTACAACATCAGCGGGGTGTTCACCGACGACTTTCCCGGGAACCCGCCATTCACCTTTAACTACACGGGGAGTGGGCCGAAGAACCTGCAAACCATGAACGGGACGAGGGTGTACAGATTACCGTATAATGCAACGGTGCAATTGATTTTACAGGATACGGGGATAATTGCGCCGGAGAACCATCCTATTCACCTTCATGGGTTCAATTTTTTCGCTGTGGGGAGGGGCCTTGGAAATTTTAATCCTAAAACATCTCCGAACAAGTTTAATCTTGTTGATCCGATCGAGCGCAACACTATCGGAGTTCCTTCCGGGGGATGGACGGCCATTAGATTTGTCGCAGATAATCCAGGTACGTACGCACATAACTACGTACGTACGTAATAAAACTTTTTTAAATGGTTTTAATTAATATTGGATGAGACATTAATTTCCTTAATGATATATAAGTGAAAATAAAATGCATATATAGTTCGTGTCCATATAATAGCACAACATGAACTGTGTTATTAAGATTTAAAAGTCCGAACTTTGCCCCCCCCCAAAAAAAAAAAAAAAAAATCAGAAAGTTATTTTAGTGAATTATATATTTCTGAAAAAGCTGAAATTGTCATTAACATACTTGTACAAAGTTGAAATAAATATATATACTAATAAGATCAAAATATTTGAAGTTCAGATATTTATTTCAAATACTATATAGTATGGTTCGAGACGTATAACGTTATGCAGTTTTGTGGAATACATGTTTATAATTAATCAACGTTCTGAGTTGGTGCATGTAGGGGTTTGGTTCTTGCACTGTCACTTGGAGGTGCACACAACGTGGGGACTAAAAATGGCGTTCTTGGTGGACAATGGAAAGGGTCCCAATGAGTCTCTGATACTACCTCCAAAGGATCTCCCTGCGTGCTAAATATACATACGCTAGGATCGAATTAACGTAATCGAGACCGAAGATTAATAACGCCCTCTTCGTTCGAAGGAAAAAGGAGGAGACCCAATGACCAGAAGGGGCGTCGTTGGATTTGCATCCATATGCGCGAAGAGAGAGGGTTTGTGACTGCGTGAGGAGTTAGGGTTTCCGTTTTGTTCGTTTTGTTGTTTCTTGGGAGTGCTTTTCTATATATTTTTGCTTCTTTCTTTTGGTAACATGGAAATCTCATGTACATGAAAATAAGTGAATTGTTGTTCTCACTGGAAAATTAATGCTGTTTGAAGTAATTTTGAAGAGTTGTAACGGTTAGTAGTTACAATTTTGTTCTGTACATGCATATGAGAAGCACCTCACAAGTGAGAAGAAAATTACTGCCGTATCTGCTGTTTTAAGATTTGAGTTGATAGAGCGGATAAGCGATAAGGATCCCCAGCGGACCATATATAGACAGGAATTGTACTTTGCTAGGGAAAGTTTGGTTGCAACAGTGTTAATTAGTGGGCTTGATTCAAATCAGGTTTGAATCCGACAAAAGGAAAAGGTCAATTTAATAATGACTAGCAAGTTCACTCACTGTATCCTATATATTTTGGTGTCACCACGACTAACTAACTAGGATAATAATTAGTTGGTACCCTTTCTCTAGTCATTATAAATAATTTTTATTTTTATTTCAATAAAATATGTACGTGCGTGTGTGTGATTTATAGACATCTTAAAAAAAAAAATGAGCGAGCGACATGGCCTTATTATAGTGTCAGCTGCAGCTTCCCCACTCACTGGTAGGCTCTTAGTGGGCATGATGGGCAGCCCGAAATATGAATTGGTACTATACAAATAGTTGGGCCGTGTATCTGTGTTCACGGCCAGTTTATATTAGACCCAATTATATTTGCAACCCCAAACAGCAAATCGAGGCCGTTGAATCTGCGTGATCGATCGAGGCCCCATCACGCTCACAGTGGTAATGTAGGATTTTAAATTTTAAAAAGCATAAAATAAAAGTGAGAAGAATCTGTGCTATCGTGACAACAATAAACTACAGTACAAAATAGTTCGCAGCTGAGCTGTTCTCAGAGCTCATTGGTGAGCAATCCAATATAAAAAAAAAAAAAAGGCTCCATCAACCTTTCATAAAGGAGCAATAAGGTTTTTATTTTTTTATCCTTTGGCCCAGGCTATGTCCTTTGGAGTGGCCAGTGGGGGAAATCATAGAGAGAGATCTAAGAGAGGACATGCATGATGCATGCACCTTTCCACAAAGAGGCAAGTAGGCAACAACCCCACACTTGGGAGAAGTACTTGCATGGACACGGTCCATACATGTCATCCATGGACCGTGCAGTGATCGGCCCTTATTATCAGTAGCTTTTCTTAAATGTTTCTGACACATATTATGAGATCTGCACCTGAGCAATCTCATCAAACCACCTGTGATAATAGAGATCAAATCAGGAGCAATATGCCAATTTTAACTTGAAAATATGTAAAAAAAAAAAAAAAAAACAAACAAACTTGTTTATGTGTTTTTAAGATGGCATTGTTTGATTGGATGCCATTATACTATGTGAAACAAGTGGCGCATAGAAGACTTTCCCCCATCCTTTCTCTCAAACTTTACTTCGTTAGATAAGTAGCTTTTAAAGTTGAATAAGGCTGTGTGCAACTGAGATGGAGGATTTGGTGGACCATGTCCACGCGATAATTTCCACACGCACCATTCCCATAGAGAGGGTACCACCATATATACCTAATAATATAACTGAGATGAAAATAAAGGGTGTATGGCCCCCTACTCCTCGGATCCCCCTTCCTAATGGTGCTGAATATACTGATAGCAGTGGTGGTCTCCCCCCTCGATCATAAATATCACAAAGCCAAGGGGCAATGGAATCTCTTGCACCAAATTAAAGCACCATCCCATGCATTCCCACTTTGGGTCTATTAATTAGTGGCCATAAAATGCTAGCTAGTGCCTATTCACCCCCAAAGTACCCCAAGGGGGGGGGGGGGGGGTGAATCTTCTCCTTTGGGTTATAATTTTACTTTGTTTGATGTGATGTACTTTCCTCCTGGCTTAATGGAGGGTTGACATGTTGTTTTGATATTAAGTGGGCAATAGTGATCATGGCTTTGGAGGCACTACATCGACAGCAGTGGTTGAGAGCAGATGGGGTGTTGGCTCTTGCATTAGCATTTACGCAAATAAATTAAAAACTGGACTGCCTGTGCCAGCTGATCGATGCTTCTGCAACAAAATAATATTTAAATTGCTTATTCAAGCATGGTATATGAATTCCTTATTCAACCGACCGTTCCTAAAGCAAATGGCAGAGGACTTGGTGGTTGGTACCCATGCAGTTTAATATTTAAGAGGGCGCGCATCCTAAATATATCTTGGAACTTTATACATACGGTAGACGGTAAAATTATCATATACTGAGAAGCCTTTCCACGACTATCTTATAATGATAAATTAACGACAAAACTTTTTAAACACTTTTAAGTATTTCTGTCCTCGGACAGAACAAGCAGATTGCATGCATTCAAAAACTAGCTAGACCAAAAAAAAGGCACCAACAATTAATATACGCAATATCCAAATAGCTATTAACTCCTTTGTATCAAGATGGGAAGCTTCAAATTCAAACGATTTATTTGGAATTTAGAAAAATTATTTTTAACTTCCTCATGCAGCAAAAAAAAAAAAAAATTATTATTTTACTAGAAAACAAATAAAATTGCTCTAAAAGTTAGGCTGAACATGCAGGGTTGGATATATACCGGAGGAAAGGAGCGCCCCTGATCACTGTGCACCTATCATTCGGTGGGCTATTTTTTATATTAATTATTGCTCTAAATAATGTAATGGTCCACAGTCTATGGCCTTTGGCAACTTTGGTAGCTGAGTCCCTTGTTCGAGAATGAATTCGCCCAGCTATCTAATTTTTATGTTGTTGCTTTTGCCTTGGTACTTTTATATTATTATTATTTTTATGTAGAAAGAAAGGTAGCATGCTATTCGCTTCGTTTATTTTTTAGAAATAAATTTAGCTGAAAATGTGAAGTAATTAGGTTTCGAACTTGAGATCTCGGATACCTATCATCAAATTCTTTTAAAATTTTAGTTAGAAAAAATTATATTTAGCTATTACATTATTTCAAAAAATTTAGAGACAATTAAATCACATGTAGAGGTACTGAGACAGTTCAGATATAATGAGCACGAAATCAAATTTTCAGTTATTATGCATTAGAGGTACTGAATGTGAGAAATAATTACTAAGAAAGAAAACGCTAGCAATTTGATACAAAGTGACAACTACTATGGGTTACATTTCGAAGAGATCTTGCTAATGACATAAACATCAAATGAAGTTTTTAAGCAATCACATGGCAATTTTCGATGAGCGATTACTCTCTGAAGAGATTTTTATAGAAGATACTATAAGAAAAGATTAGATACAATTCATCTGATCAGTGATATATATAAATAAATATGCTTCTACTATTTCAAAGTACAAAGTTACAATGAATTTACAGCGCATAGTGTATCTGACTCCGAAGCCATTATATTGTGTTAGGAACGAATCATATAGCTGGATTATGGACACCAAACATTAATGGGGATTCCACCAGTTGACCTCTTAATTTGAGAATTTATTGCCAGAAAAAAAAAAAAAAAAAAAAAAAAAAAAAAAAAAAAAAAAACTTGTGTAGAAGAAATAGAGGCTGATAGAAAAGGAACCAATCATAGGTCTCCAACCATACTCCCCCTCAGGAAAGACAAACAAATAAGTTATTAGAGAAAAAAATATATAGCATCTAAAAAATGTTGATTAAGTTGCTTAAGTTCACATAATGTATATGTTGTGTTTCTCTCTCTCTCTCTCTCTCTTTTTTCTTTTGAAGGTGACAACGCCTGTAGACTTATCTGTATCCTCCCAACCCAAAAGTGGAGATTCCATTTTAAGATTTCGAACTTGGTACTTAAAATTACCAACTCTAATGACTTATTCTAAATAAATTTGACCTCAAAATTAATGTGATAGTGTCACTTTGCACCTCTAAAACGTGTTAGAAAATGAGCTCACTCCATTACGTGTTAACCATTCTGAATTGATTGAATAATTAATAGACTTTCTTTCTTCTTTTTTTTTTTTTTTCGGAGTAGAATTAATAATGTGGTTAGTGTAGAAATCCACGTGTTACACTTTAAATGCTCTGAAAAATTAGGCCCCATCTATCTAAATAATTTGTCCCTAAAAGAGTGAAAAGGCCACCAATTGTTAATTAAGTGGCACCGTCAATGTTCTTTTTTCAGTTTCTTTTTCCCCATTAATGATCATATATAGTCAATTTTTTGTTTTAATTAATTAACTAACTAATTAATTCACGCTAACTTCTCGTATTAGGGGGTTCAATGCGAAATCGACACGTAGGCACGTTAAACGAAATAACTGAGCATTGGAATGAGCGATGACAGCACACAACGGTAACGACACCGATAAAGAAAGAGAGAGAGAGAGAGAGAGAGAGAGAGAGAGAGAGAGAGAGAGAGGTGGGGGGTGGTTGTTGGTCGCATCAAACGGTGGGGACCGCAGCGTGGGGATCTACACTGCGAACAGTCTCCGTGGGGTCGGAAAAAACTTCAGTAGGAAGCTTGCGTGGAGACTTTTGGTTCCCTGTCATATATTAATTTTAAAAAATTAAAGACTACTATTCTGTCCCATATCCGGAGGTCAAATTAGATCGACTAACATTTATAAAAGTCGGATGAGACAGAGTTATGTTCAAAATGATATAAGGCTGGTTCGATGGAGTTACAATCGAGATCCGTGAACGCTGTATTTATATGCTTTAAGTGAATTGGTTGAATTTTTTGGATTAATGATTATCGCCAACAATCCGACGTCACGTATTAATTTTTAAAATTTAAAATTTTATTAAATATTTTAATATTAAAATTTAAAGTATTTTTAAATTTTAGAAATTTTTTTTTTTATATTTGAATAGAGACAAAACTTATAAGTTTTCAATAAGGCGTCGTTGAGGAGTTCGTCTATACTAGAAAAAAAAAAAAAAAAAAAAAAAAAAAAGAAGAAAAGCTTAAAATGAAAGTGCAAAGTAAAAAAAGGTTCTCATTTGACTCTATTATTATACTTTGTTTTGTTTTTAAAAAATATCAATTATATGTAAAATTTGATACTAAAGGTTCTAAACTATCAACAAATTTTTTATTTTTTATAGTATTTTAATATAACTTTTATTCTATAATAAGAATTATTATTTATACCTAGTTTATTTGTATATTTGTATATTATAAATTCATTTATCCTTAGTTTACCATTTTAATTTGCAAATAGATAAAATGCCAAAATATATATTATATATTGTTATAGAGAAGGAAAGATAAATAAATATAAGGAATATAAATAAACGAAAATAATAATTTAACATCAAATAATAAATATAAAAAATAAAGTCTCTCAAGCTAGGACACTTGTAGTGCAATCAATCAGCTTCCAGGTTCTTTTATGTAATTATTAGGTGTTTTAGGATTCTTTTCCACCAATTATTTCCCCGTACATATTTTGTCCTTTTTTTTCTTCAGCACTACCATTTGCGTATATTGTTCGCACTATAGGCCAAATTGCTCGTAGAGATTCCAAGGAGCACATAAAGGAGGAATTAGTACATTCGTAGTTATAAGGTGTATTGTACGAAAAAATCTATATTGTCACATTTATACTATATTATTTATTTTCAGCCAATTATATTTTTTTTTTTCGAGATCAGTAAAATATAATAAATTTTTTTTTCTAATATCTATGATGGGATAGATAAATTCAAAGAAATGAATATGATTAGTTAGAGACGCCACATCAGCAATATAACTGATGTATTTTAGACTTTTTCGCATTGTATATGATTTATAACATAACATGAAGAGCCGAGAATGTTTATCAAACTGAATTTTTTAACTTCTTATTTATATATAATAAATATTTGAAACAAAAACCTGCATAATGTATGAAATAGCAGTTTGCAAGCCAAAAAAATAATTATTTATTTTTTAATTGTACTCTCTTAGCCTAACTTATATCAACCAAAGTTTTTTAAGAGAGGAACAAATTGGAGGGCGAAATATTCATACTACACAGTGGTATCAAAGTGGTAAATTTCGATAAATATAAAGACTTTCTAAAAATTACCTAAACAATAAAGATTATATATTTTTTAAAAAGCAATGTTAGCTTATAAGTACACACTTTACTATTTTAAGTAATAAATTTTGGTGAGTACGAGTACTCGACAATCTAAAAAAAGTATTTATATTAAAAAAAATATTATTAGCTGAATTAAAGTTATTAGTGCTCGTAATTTTTCGATTTTTTGATGAAAATTTAGAGAATTAGAATAATAATGATCTTAAGTGGGTGATTAGTTAAATAACATAATTAAAAAAATAAAATTAATTAAAAAATAATTTTAATAATAAAAAATTATACGTATTAAGTATTTNCTTTTTTTTCTTTTTTTTTTAAAAAATTTCTCCAGCCTGTCTATTTCATTACAGAGAAGCAGAGAGAAAAAGCACTTGTGAGGTTTGAGTGGCATAAAAAAAAAAAGACCACAAACTCCATCACGACCCAATCAGAAACCGCCACGCGAGTCGTCCTTTAGATCCCAAACAATGTAATAAAAAAAAGGGAAATAAAGTATATAAATATATAAATAAATAAATAAATAAATATATATATATATATATATATATATATATATAGGGTGAGAGAGAGAAAGGGGGAGTAGTAGTAGATATGTCTTAACTTTAATAAGTTTGTAGCCTCCTCTCTCTCTCTCTCTCTCTCTCTCTCTCTCTCTCTCTCTCTCTCTCTCTCTCTTTCTGCTCTTCTTCTTCTTCTTCGTCTCTTAATAAAAACAAAATTTCTCTATTAATTATCCTCTCTTTGCTGTATACTATCTACTCTATCCCTTCATACTACTCTTGTGTACAAAGCAAGGAAAACTTAAAGATCTCAACTTGGGTCCTTTATCCCCTAATAATTAAGTATTAATTAAGGTTTTATTCGTTTCCTGGATCCCTCCTCCACTCTCCTAGATCTGCCGCGGCTTTTAATGGGTATTAGCATGTGGCTTGCTTCTACTCTACGCTCGCTGTTTTGAGAATCAATCCCCCCCTCTGTGGGTTTGGGCTCGATCTCGATCTCGATCTCGATCTCTGAGTAAAGATGATGATGCAAGAGGCGTGGATGGAAGTGCTTCCTCCGGCGGCGGCGTCGTGCTTCCCCGCGTCGAGCTTGTTCCTCTCCGAGATGGGGATGGGGATGGGGATGGGGATGGGGAAAGGGGAAGGGAGGGGGAAAGGGAACGATTGGAGCCCGGAGGAGAACAAGGTGTTCGAGGAGGCGCTGGCGCGCATCGACGGCGACCGGCCGGACCGGTGGGAGAGGGTGGCGGAGATGATCCCCGGAAAGACGGTGGCGGACGTGATCAGCCAGTACCAGGAATTGGAGAACGACGTCAGCTACATCGAAGCAGGGCTGATCCCATTCCCCCACTACGATTCCTCCTCCAGCTTCGTCCTCGACTGGGAGGGCGGCGCTCGCACCAACCATTCCTATTGCTGCGTCGGCACCGGCACCGGCACCGGCACCGGCAAGAGATCCGGCCCCAGAGGATCGTCAGATCAGGAGAGGAAGAAGGGGGTCCCTTGGACCGAAGAGGAGCACAAGTACTATCTTACATTTCTCTAATTAATAATGCATTTTCCTAATTTTCATTTCCTTTTTCTTTTGTACGCCGCCGATTAATTTAATTGGTCTTCTTCTCTCCTGCCAATTGCCGTTGTCTAATATTTGCGGTCTATTTATGCTATCTGTTCTTCGTTCTTACTCTTGTGCCCTACCAGTGATCGATTAATCCTCCTCCCCCTCCCGTTAATTAAATACATGCATGGTAGGTTCAGATGATGACCTCTCTGAAAAAAAAGAAAAAAAAAAAATGAGTAATTTGTGCTTCCAATATATTTCAGGCGGTTTCTAATGGGCCTGAAGAAACACGGTAAAGGAGATTGGAGAAACATATCCCGGAACTTCGTCTTCACGAGAAATCCCACGCAAGTGGCTAGCCATGCGCAGAAGTACTACAACAGGCTTAATTCCGGCGGCAAAGATAAGAGAAGGTCCAGCATACATGACATCACGACCGTCAATTTGCCGGACGATCGTCCTCCCTCGCCGTCGCAGTCGTCGTCGTCATTGTCGATGCTTACTCCGCAGCCTAGTACTGGTAACGCTGCCGCCTCTCCGTTGTCCGACCAATACTCGGCCGTGCTCGATCCGAGTCGGCCTAACGAAGCGGCTAGCGCGTTCAAACTGTCGGAACAGCATCCTTTTCAGTTCGTGCAATCACCTCTTGGTGCGGCTCCTTACGGCACGGTGAAGATTGCGAGAGAAAGTTCGTACAGCACCCCTCCCCGTGATGCCGCGGCTAATCGCCAGAGCGTGCTGTTTCAGGTTCAACCATTTCGATGACCGCGCTATGGATGCACGAGGGGCAGATGAGTCGCGCTTATTGAAATCAACAAATTGAGATTTGCTGTTGATGATCTCCGAACGAAAGAGCACAGAATGTGTTAGCATCATGTTCTACACATGCAAGAAGGTCGATTGCGCATTCAGAAACTTCTTGCTATGTTAAGGGTTCAAAAAATGGTTATCTATCTTAGATCTTTGCCGTTGTAAATAATATCCGATTCTATCAATACAGGACTTGAGAGTATGCAGCAAAGCTGAAGTTTGGGTTCGGTCGGTGACTCCTATACTCGCAATGCGATCGTAATGATACCGAGTTCAAAGCTCTTATGAAGGGTTTCCATCCGCCGCCGTAAATGATTAGGTATACTGGCCGGACTCTGAGAAAAAATATGCGTATTTCCGTAGTGTACTCTTCTCGGTGATCGAATTGAGGAGCCATAGTAGTAGTCATTGTCTTTCAGCTTCCTCCAGATATTTGAACTTGATTTGTGTCGAGAGCTGTTCCTGCCTCCTGGAGAGCTGAAAAGTTGACGGATTGACTTATTAGCTGTTTATATCAAATCTTACTTCATAAGTATACTTATTTGCAGCGGTCATGGCTCGTTGACCCTCGCGTCATTTCTGTGTACTTGTAATATTCATACCGTGCTTTCCCTTAATCAAATAAAACATCGACGTATGGATATTTCTGTCTTTGTATATTTCATTTTCGTTATGTTATGTTCAATTATTCGTTTCGCAGCCAGTGGTTCATTGTGTTAGATGCTTTCCTTTCCTTTCGATCAGAGTCAAATGGCATCTTTCGCATTAATTTTGTGCAAAATTCGGTGTCTAGCTAGTTTTCTCCTGCATATTTAGCTTAAGATGCTTCGAATTCCTGTAGGATTCGATTTGACGATGAGCATTAGTTCAAAAAGAAAAGAAATAATCGAAGATGTGTCGGAGTTCCACTTTCCCAGCATCACATGCCTCAATCTTTATTCTCCTTTATTGGTTCCTCCTCCGCAAGAAATTAATGTACCCTTAGATGCATAATAATAAACTGTGTGCGCCACATTATAAATACTGCTTTCCTGTGGTTGCGGCAAGTAAATAAAATATACGATTAGGCATAGGGCGACAACATGCATGCTTGTCTTTATTATGCCACAAATTAGTTCGATGTTATGTACTCGCCGGCTTGCTTTAGCATGGGAACTGGACTTCAGAGGTGATACAGCAAAATCACTCTCCTTTTTTTTTTTTCTTTTTTCTTTTTTTTCCGGACTCGTTGTTGTGATGTTCGGTTATACTATAATAACATGTCGACTTTGAGAGAATTATTTAAACAAAGACACAAAAAGAAAAAAAAAAAGAAGATAAAAACATAATTGAAGGGTTTTTTTTTTTTATTTTTTAAGCTAGGTGGCTTTGGTGCAAAAGTCACTAGCGAATTATATGCGGCCCATGGATTGGGAAATGGAAAGAATGATGCAATTGCAACATGAGCAAAGTGGTCGCCTCTGTTAAATGCCTTTTCCCCAAGTAAATGACAGAAGCACCCACTTCCTCTGGCTTTTGCCCTTTCAGAAAGATGCCGCACCCTTTTGCTGCAAGTTGGTGAAAGCAAGAGCACCGGCTTCTACTTTATTCTACTCCTTGAATCTTTTCACTGCCCGTTCTAGTGATTACGACCACATACATGGTCTTAACACCTTTATGCTTTTGACACATCATGTCCCTCCCTTTATATTTAATAATAATATAATAATTATTATTATTATTACTACTACACCAAATATATATATATATATATATATATATATATAATTAAGCTGGAATACTATTAATAGTAAAACGCTCTTTTTGCTATCAAGTTTTTAACCATTGGATGAAAAATTATAGGGTCAGGATGATATTAGTCGGTTAGAGATGAGTGGTCCCCCTAGGGTTGAGTGGTCCCTACTGGGCTATAGTATTTAATTCAATGGTTAGAAATAATGAAAAGAATTAATCCAAAGGCTAAAAAACTGGTAGCAACAATGGAATTTTGCTACTAATAGTAGCCCAGTCCAACTATATATATATATATAGTTGAGCTAGAATACTATCGATAGCAAACGGACTCCGTTGCCTCCTATTTATTTTCGATGATGGAGCCTCTAAATCGACGATCGACACCGTTGAACATGATGTATACCACATAAAGTGTTTAGAAATCAAATTTCAAATATTTTCGACATCATTTACCTAATGATCAAAGGGTTTCAAATTTTGTAATTTTAATGGTCGATATGAGGCGTTTTCTCGTTTAACGGCGTAAAGATATCCAAATCAATTGAATTTTGTTATAAAATTCTTTAAACTATTTAAAACAATATCTATACTCTTGATCTTGATTACACGACTTCTATCATCATTTTTTAAAGAATATTCATTTTCAATTGTTCATTTTTGTGTCCACTCGATGGATAAGAGAACAATATCGAAAATGTAGGAAATTTGATTTCTAAACACTTCAAGTGGTATAGATCATATTCAACGGTGCCGATTGTCGATTTGAAGGCTCTATCATCGAAAACAAATGGGTGGCAACGGAGCCGTTTGCTATCGATAGTATTATAGCTCAACTCTATATTTATTTACATAGAACTAGGCTGGAATACTATTAATAGCACCAATGACTTAGTGCTATTAAGTTTTCTGCCTTTGGATTAAAAGATGTGTCGTTAGGATGATAGTTGCCACCCATTTGTTTTCGATGATAAAGCCTTCAAATCGACGATCGGCACCATTGAACATGATTTATACCACTTGAAGTGTTTAGAAATTAAATTTCCTACATTTTCAATATTGTTCTCTTATCCATTGAGTGGACAAAAAAATGAACGGCTGAAAATGAATATTCTTTAAAAAATGATGATAGAAGTCGTGTAATCAAGATCAAGAGTGTAGATCTTGTTTTAAATAGTTTAAAGAATTTTCTAACAAAAATTTAATTGATTTGAATATATATATAGTCGAGCTGGAATACTATTAATAGTATTTGTCTCATTTTGCTATTAACTTTTTAATCCTTGAATAAAAAATTGTAGGGTTAAAATTATATTAGTCTCTTAGGATTGAGTGGTCCCTCTAGGGTTGAGTGGTTCCCAATGGATTATAATATTTACTCCGGATGATTAGAAATGATCAAAGAAATTGATCCAAAAACTAAAAACTTGATACCAAAAAAGGGCAAATACTATTAATATTATTCTAGCCCAACTCTCTCTCTCTCTCTCTCTCTCTCTCTCTCTCTCTCTCTATATATATATATATATATATATATATAGAGCAAGCGGGTTCCGTTATTACCTATTTATTTTCGATGATGGAGCTCCTAAATTGACAGCCGGCACCATTGAATATGATCTATATCATTTGAAGTATTTAGAAATCAAATTTTATATTTTTTCGATATTATTCCTTTGTCCATCAAGTTGATACAAAAATGAACGGTTAAAAATGAATATCCTTTAAAAAATGATAATAGAAGTTTTGTAATCAAAATCAAAAGTATAGATCTTATTTTAAATAATTTAAAATTTTTCTAACTAAAATTTAATTGATTTAGATATCTTAGCGCCGTTAAACGAGAAAACGTCTTATATCGACTATTAAAATTACAAATTTTAAAACATTTTGGTCATTAGGCCAATGATGCCGAGAAGATTTGAAATTTGGTTTCGAGATACTTCAAATAGTATAGATTATATTCAACGCCGCCAATCATCGATTTTGAGGTTTCATCATCGAAAAAAAATATATGACAGTGGAGTTTGTTTGCTACTAATAGCATTCCAACTCATCTCTCTCTCTCTCTCTCTCTCTCTCTCTCGCTATATATAAACAATTCCAGAGACTTTTTAAATGGGCTTTGCCCACAGCATCTTATTGGACCAAAATTAGGGTACTAGTGTGACAAGAATCAAAAGATGCAAGATTCCTCGCTTTGTTCATTGGCCATGAGGGGAATAAAATGATGTAGTCGCTGTAGGAGCGCATCATGCTCGGCCGAAATAGAAGAAACATTTGGCCCAGAGTGAAAATAGAGATTCATCAAATCCTAGAGCACTCATTGAGCAACGATACGATTGGAACAAACAAGAAACTCGACTGTTCACACTCTTGTTAAATGAAGAGTAAAAAAGCATCTCGCAGCTCCGAAGGTACCCTGAAATATTGTCGGTGAATCAGCACTTTACATATGATAAATTGGTTTGCCTCTCAATTGACACCATCTTAGAAATCATGTTTGGCAATTATTAGGTAGACCAAACCTCCAGCAGAATGTCAATGTATCAACAATGCTGCAGGTACATTGTGAGACGTACAATAAAATTGGAATTTTGGCTAAACTAGAGAAAATCATCATCACCAAACCTCACCAAACCGCAAACTCATGGTGTGTATATTGGGCATCAGCAACTTCCCCCTCTCACTCTCGATTAAGTGACCTGCACTTAGGTTATAGTACCACGTATCCAGCGATCATAGTACAAAATCATAGATCGATCCTTCGGTTATTATCGTCCCATTAAGGAGGGGCAAGACAAAATGCAAGAGAAATCAGATTCTGCAGTATTAGGAGGACAGTTAGGGTTTAATTTGGCTCCAAGCAGGTTGGCAATCATTCCAACGGCAAACTATATATCATAAAATAGAATTCTCGGTCTTCAGAACTGCCTCCTTAGGGCATTTGTAGTTACTTCTTTTGCATTCTCCTTTGCTGAGTAAAGCTCAAATAATACCCCTCTTCCTCTATTAAAGCTCAACCGAAAATCTATCCTGCGTCGATTGGATGGTTTCTAAGGCGCCTAGCCTATGCTATAGTTGGTCAACAATTCTCCTTGAATTGTTTTGCAGCTATAAACGAGCTTACAGTTTCGCAAGTTTACAATACAAGGCAAAGCCGAGTGATGTTAGCGATACGCTTTAGAGATCCACCAAATGCACACAAAGTTGCTTAACACAACACGCATCATTTCTTCTACAAGTTCTCATATTGCTTGCTACCGTACCATTCAACACATCTCATTAAAAATCACTTTTTATGCTAAGCATGAAAATTGAAGACCCATGGTGTAAAATCATAAAAAGAGTGACTGGTGCTTCCTTCACTAGATTTCTTTATGCATCACTTTCAAGCTGTTGTAGCTTTTTTTTCTCATCATGACATGGACTCCAAGAAGAAACGGAAGGAGGTTACATCATGCTAATAATTATTGACGGTAGAGAATATTCACAAGAAGAGAAAAAATAGACAGGCATCTCTAAAGATTACTCTAGCATCTAATTTCCACATAATTCCCATAACAGAATCCAAAAATAGTCGTCTATGGCCAAACTTTGCGTGAGGATGACAGAACTTGTGAAGACAAGACCAATCATTCTCGATAGAGCGTAATACATAACATGTACCTAAGCCAATACTATTACACCCAAAAAAGAAAAGAAATTTCAAGGTCATATAGGTTACCAGTTGTACAGTACCACTCAAACAGTTACCAGCCATATAAATATATATATCCCAGCAGCTCCCTTGGCAGACAGCCTTCTGGATTAGCGTTGAGCTTGCAAGCAACCAGCTGAGAGTTTTGCCGATACATCTACCAATGGAGATCTCAATTCCGGAAGCACGTTATCCACCATCTGATTTGCAAGCGAAGGCAATATCATATACTGATTGTGACTGAACTAATCTACAGCTTCAATTTCCTATTCATGGAGGCCGATAGAGAGTTTTGCGGCCCAACGCATCTCTTTCTGAGACAGAAAACAAGAAAAGCAGTCTATTACAAGCCACGCTGCTAACCTGATCCAAACAGGATACACGGCTTATAATTTATGTACACTCATGCCGGATACAAAGGGATCACAGATTCTGGGCAATCTAGCCTCTTTCCAGCTAGGGAGTAGTACGCAAGTATCTGAGCCTGGCTCTCTGCGCCAGCTGGCCGATCATCCACCCCATGAGCAACAATCTCCGGGCTCGGAGGAATGAATTCGATATTCCAAAAGGGCCGAACCATGGCCAGTAGGTCACGGCCGGTCAAGGAAGCCTTGTAACCTTGCACCCATAAGTATCTCAAAGAAGGCAGTTGCAATACTGCGAGTGCCAAAGCGTGCTCGCTAAAGCTACAGCCCCTTAATTCCAACTTCTGTAATTTTACACAACCTCTCGCAAATAGGAGCAGTCCAAGATCAGATTCACCAACATTGCCCAGCAGCATATAACTTATGTTTCTGCTGTATTCTCCAATGTAACCAAGACCTCTATCTGAAAGACCTCCAGGTCTCAAGTAAAAAGCGAATCTACGGAGATTAGTGCAACCACTTAATAGAGCACGGACTCCGTTGTCGAGCGGTAATTCAGTAATCCTTTCTTCTCTTTCGAGCAAGACGAGTCGAAAGTCGCGAAGGTTCTTACTGAAGGTTCCAATGGATTCAAGAGCTGCATTGGTGATGTCAGAGACGTATACTGCCAGGTACTCCAGTTCAGGGCAGCCAAGAGCTATAGTTGAGAGGCCTACTTGTGAAACCATACCTTGCTCATCTTCGAGACCCTGCTCATCATCCCCTCTCTCTATTCTGAGCCTTCGTAGTTTCTTACACGTCTGTGCAACGACTTCTAGTCCTCTATCTCCAATCACATTCCTTACCTGTTGAGGAGTTATAACAAGTACTAAGACAGGAAAAAGGAAAAGGGAGTAGGGTAAAATGTACTGCCCGATAATGCAACTGTCCCTGAACTTCTCTCTAAAACACTCTTAAGTCTTTAGCTTTCTCAGATACTGCTATCCCATTGCTGCCAAATATGTCTGCAAAACATATCTGGCAATGTGTAACTCTTTTCCTATAAAATGACCTTTTTTCATCTTGTTTTGAGTACACTGAAAGAAGCAAGTTATTCGAGAAGGGTAAAATGGTCATTTTACAGGAAAACTTAGATTTTTTTTTTCCCTTTGACGAGAAGAGATGGAATTGCAATATAGTTGAAAAACCAGGGATCAATTTGAAACATGAGGATGACATAGATACTACCAATACATTATATATCCTAAGAATAAACAACACTGAACAGTCAAACTACTGCATGAAAAGGAAGTTTTGACTTCAAGATGATACTACCTCAAGAATTTCTAGATTGGGACACCGTTGAATTAGTTGGCAATGATCCTCCGTGCTGAGGAATGTGAATTGTAGGTCCAGTCTCTTCAGTGCAGCACAAAGTGAAAAAATTGTAGGCATCTCGTTAGTACCCATGAACATAAGACTTAAGGAGCATAGCCTTGAAGGAAATGTTACTCTCTCATACCGATTGGCTTCTCCTTGTTCATTAAATGAACCCCCACCAAACTCTTCTAATACTGTCGCTGCTCGAAAAACACCAACTAGATCGGAGATATCAGAGTCGTTGATCTTCAAGGAAACCAATGACCTACAGTTGCTAGCAAGTAGCTCCAGGTCCCGCAGTGAGATGTTCTTGAGATCTGTGTTGTAAAAATTCAAGTTCTCCAGCACGCAATTATTAGTAGCAAGCTCATGGAGCCATTCACCATTGTGTTCGGTTATTAAGCTTTCTTCCAGGAATAGAGTTCTAAGGCATCTAGTGATCAATTGGAAACGAGAGATTAGTTGACGAAATAGATAATCAATTACAACCACATCAATGGAAAAATTACTGCTATAAGGAAAATATGACGCTGAAAATTGGGTCATGCAATTAAGTAATTCAACTGTCAGAAAATCTCATTTAAGTAAAACAAATCTACCAAAGTTATCCCACAAAAAGGGTTCAAAAGAATAGTTAAAAGGGTAGCCACAATGGTTTACCACTTTTCAGTTTAGGATCCTATGGTTTTAGCTGTATTATTTAAGTACCATGTGGTTTCTATTTTCGTTTTTCCGTTAACAATCACGTGCCGCACACGTGTGTCGTGGATCGTTGCTTTTTCACCGTTGGGAACTCACCAAGAAGGTCATGATTAAGCCCTAAAGGCCCCATGCCTTTTTTTAACGAGTCTCATGCCTCTTTTATCGACCATTGTGAGACATCTCTGATGCACGTGTGTGGCACGTGACGGGTTTAACGAAGAAGTTAATGAAGGATGTAACGAAAAATAAAAATAGAAACCACAGGATACTTAAGTGATACAATCAAAATCATATAATACTAAAGTAAAAAAAAGGGTAAACCACGGAGGTACCTGAAGTTTTCCCTAGTTAAAATGACATCTTTATCTATTATCGCCAGTCAGTTCCTTTCTCATTCTTAACCAGATTGGATAGTAGAATTATAGACATAACTACCAAACAGCAAGAAATAGGTACGATCTATACTGGCAGTGGTAAGAGTGTGCTATAGTGTATCCTTCATTCAATCACTGCTACTCCTTCCCTCCTATAATGACAGCTATGCAAGTCATCCTCTTCTTGAATTCATAAACTCTGCTATTGCTTAGGATATTCTCCATTCAAAAAGCGGCTGTACTGCTCTTTCTCTTCTACTCTATTTTGTGCTTGTCCCAAATCCTCAAATGCAGCATACTTTAAGTGAAGACGAGATGGGCAACATTTTTCCCACCATTGTCTACCTTACCAATCATTTAGCAATAAAATAATTTAATACCTAATTAGAGACAATTTCCTTGGTTAATCTATATAACTAATTAAGAACTACAAAAGCTACTGCAGCGAAGCATGCACCCTCCTGATTAACCAAATGGTCCATCTGACACAACTAAAAAATGAGCGTAAGTCAACAAAACAGATATTAGCAGTACCACCTATCAATGAGTGATATTCAAACAGGCCTAACAGATAACTGAATCAGCAAAAGGATTTCTTCAACAAAGAATTCATATTATTTGGCTCTTTACAAGCTTTCAATTTTGGTATGAGAAATTTTTGCCAAACAGGCTATAACTTGAATACCACAAAATCTCCTACATTTCTCCGTTAACTAGAAGTCCATTCCTTGGAAGAACTAAAATCAGCAGGAGGAATCAGATTTCATAGGGAACAAAGGAATCAGTCTTAAGTCAGATCATTCAGAGCTAGTCCAATTATTGCCTTCTACTTTACTTTTTAAAAAAACTTTACTTTTCTTGTTTCTCTTGCTTCTATTTCATCACCTTATTATCATCATCCAATATCCTACGTCAAACCTGCAACACAAGCTTTCTCGCACCAAAACTGCTATAAAACTCTCAAACGCGTCCCACAGTCGCAAAGAGTGTAACACAGATTCCTCTGCAACTGAAGTCACTATTCACTGCTCTATCACTGAAACAAAATCTGCCAACAGCAGCCACACCAGCCATGGAACATCCCTTTTTACATTCTAAACTTCATTAATCCAGCCAAATACTAAAGGTGTTTCCTCTCAGATGATGATCAAACAACAAATTGGGATTAAATCAAAACCTCCAACCACCCATCATTAGAATATATTTTGATCTTACATGATTCAGATTTCTGATCCAGACCAAAAGGTAACTTTTCCATCAAGATCTTTTAGTAGGATTCAGGTCATAAAAAAATTACTGAATACTTTCACGGATTGAATGGTTCAAATTGTCAATCATCTGATCCAAAAGACATCTAATTCATACGACACGTCCATGCTTATGTAAGTAGCACTCCCCTGGCACTTAATCTCCAACAGCTTAAATGAGAAATAAATATAGTAGGAAGGAAAAAAAGTACACAAAACTACCTGAATCATTTAAAGACCCGGAAGCAACCAAATGTTAGTTAATGCATTTAATGGTCACAAATAATGTCAAGATGATCTGAAAAGTATCACAGAAACCCTTCTAATGTGTTTGTATATGAATCTGTATGGAGCACTTTTATGTTAGGTCAATTTCATGGTTAAGATTTGTCCAGAACAAAAGTTAAGATGCCCACCTAAAATGTCATTGAAATGATAAAGAAGTAGGCTGAAATCCTGAAGCAAAAAGTATATTTTAGGACAGAGATGCTAACTAAAAAATTTATATGACATTATATTCCATGGAAGAGATCCATAGAGATACTTATACCTTCGGATATAGATACACTAGGTTGCACAACAAAGTAGTTTTTTCCTCAAGCTAAGAAAGGATTTTGGCCTATTGGGCACCTAATTGTTTTATACTTTCATTCAAACCTTCTTACCTCCCTACCATTAATACAGCATAGGTAATTCAATTACTGAAGTAGGTTGGACCACAATAAAGTACAGAAGTTTGCACCCCATAGCAAGGGCAATAACATAATGAACTAAATCAAGCATATAAAGGGGCTCTAAGAACTTCCACTAACTACCACTTTCTTATCAGTTTTCCAAATGAACCTGCCTTTCTAAATCTAGCAATTTACAATCCGATCCTATTGGCCCTCCTATAGGACTTAAGATCCCCAGTTAGATTCCAGCAACAATTCTAGTAGGTAGTTCAAAATTTAGGGAAGTGGCATATACTGGACTCAAAAGTTTTCCATTTCAAGTTCATAAAGTGTGAATATTAGTCCCAAAATAGTTTTCTTCATGACCTCTATTAAGCAACCAATTCATCTATGATATTGTAGAAACATAACATCCAGAACTCTTATAAAAAACTGTTACCTATAATAATCTATCTTACATCAGCTTTCATGTCTAAGGAATATTAGCCCATAATATTTTCTGTGATCTTTATTCAGCAACACAACTGGTATATCTACAATACTGTAGAAACATAACTTCCAGAATACTGTATAAAAACTGTTTACTGATAATTACCTACCCACCCTACACTATGAAGTTCTGAATGCCGTGCAACACTTGGATAGACAAAAAAAAAAAGAAATCACAAAACTTTGCATCGCACAATCAACACAGACGAGCAGAAGATTTTAAGGAAATCCAATTGACTGAGCTACTTGACCCCCAACAAATAAATTGATCCGTCGCTTACAAGTTGCAATCCGACTATTAAGCAATAATACATAGACATTCAAACTCCAAAATATTACAAGAGATAGTCCAAGCTTGTAGAAAACCTGCACGATGCTGCCTTTTCTAAAGCTCCAAAATAAAGAACGCTAAGCAGACAATGGGACTGGCACATTATCCATGCCAGCTAAATCGTCTGAATCTTAAGGTTACAGGTAGTAGAAAGTAGGATAAGACAATCTGCCAGTGTATGGATTGCTTCGGCAAGATCTGCTGTTCTAAGGAGTCCATACTAGACGTAAATAGAAGGCCAGAATCTTTCACCGGATAGTATCATCAAATTCTCCTCCAGGTGACCTCTAATGTCCCCATTCGGATCAAGAGTAGATAAGATCAAACAGTGCTCAGATTTTGCTGCCCCTTCTAATCTCAATACTTAATCCCTAATAAAAATCACTCGATTCTTTAATCGGCCAACAATCCTTGACCAGAATGAGCATGATAAGACATAATAACAAGTTAACAAAAATGGAGAGAACGCTAAAACGCACACGGAAAAGCGGAAAAAGATGCAAAAGCTACACAAACCAAATGAAAGTATTGAGAGAGAGAGAGAGAGAGAGAGAGAGATCAAATCTTTGTTCTATGCAAAGAGAAGAACAAACAAAAACCTGCAAGATCGGGCTAGTAGCTTGAGCCCGTTGGTGGAGAAGCCTGAGCACTTGTCGAGCTTGAGGGACTGGAGCATGTGTCCCCGCGCTCTCACGAGCAGGGCTATGTCCTCGTCCCTGACGATCATCCGGCGCAGATGGAGCGCCTTGAGGCACTCGAAGGAGTCGGCGATCTCGGCGATCCAGGGCCCCGCAGAGCCCCCCCAATCCTCGGGGATGAGGTTGAACATGGCGGCGCGGGGCTTCCCCTTGAGCTTGAGCGACTCGAGGCGGGGGAAGCGGCGGCGGAGGTGCTCCGGCGCCGCCGAGTAGCATATGGCGACGGTGACGTGCTTCCGCGTCAGCGCGTCGACCCGGTGCCACTTGCGGCACACGCGCGACACCGCGTCGCGGTCCTGCGGCTCATCGAGGTGCCCCATCACGCACTCCAGGGCCAGGTCCGGGATCCCCCCAAAGCTCATCGCACGGCTCAGGTTCCGCTGCTCCATAATCGTCCTCTGATCCATCCACCGCCCCGACCCCGCACAGCAAGACGACAACCCTAGCTCCTCACCACCGCTTCGTAGCTACAGGGAGCCGACGAATCCAAGCGAAAAACAGTAGGGTTCGACCAGATCCGCCATTAACGGAGACAACGAAGGCCACCCCGATCTACGGAATCACCTCTCCGCAATTGAGGAAGAGGATAGCGAGGGCGAAGAGGAGGGATTCGGAAGGAGCTTCTACAACTACAAGGGCGGATATCCATCGACCATCGTGATGCCAAAGGAGCGAGCGACCGAGCAAAAGAGCGAGAGAGTGAGAGAGAGAGAGCTCGATTCCGTAATCTCTATCTATTTATTTATGGGAAAACTTCAAAAACCACCCTTGTGGTTTCAATTTTTTCAGTTTAGTACCCTATGGTTTAAAATGTATGAAGTTAGTACCCTGTGGTTTTTCACTTTATCACTTTAGTACCCTGTGGTTTAAAATGTATCAAGTTAGTACCCTGTGGTTTTGCACTTTATCACTTTAGTACTCTGTGGTTTTAATTTTGTATCAAGTTAGTACANGAACCCATCCGAATTATGAGTCATTTTAAATCAACTATTTAATTTGTAAAAATTTTAAATTTATTATTAAATTGTTTAATTTGCTTGATTTGAGTCGATCGACAGTACATTCACTTCAATAGTTGAATATATCCTTTATCTCTACAGACTTAGTTAATATATTTCATTCAATTTTCATAACTATAAATTCTTTCCAAAAAAATATTAAGCTTAAATTGAAAAATCAAAATATAGTTGGCTAACTCAAATCAAATAAATTTAAAAGGTTAGTTAATAAAGTTAAAATTTTGAAATATAGGTAAAAAAATTCATAATTCAAGTAAGTGCAGTATATTTTTACCCTGCTATAATATAATATAATTATTTATTTATCTAAGAACAGAGAGCTTGGCCAACGTAACCAGAATATCTGCAATAAATTAAATTCATAGCCTTCCAAACGTACCCAAATATCTTATTGTTGGATACCAGCAATTCGGCGTGAATGTGAATTAGATCTGTGGACGAATGTGAACCACAGTATTAAGTTTGGAAAACCACACAAGATGTTATGTTAATGGTGTCATTACGTGTATTAAGTATGCGACAAAATTGATGTGCTGTATAACATAATTAGAATTTTGCAGGGACGACAAATAACTATTTCATCTTCAAATATTTAATGCTTTTTTTTTTTTTTTAAGAAAAGAATAACACGCTACCTGCTTCATTTATTAAGTAAATAAATTTAGCTACCTAGAATAAGACAGCCAATGCCTGAAGAAAATAGAGAGTCAAGAAAACAAAAAAGACGAGCAGGAAAAAAAAAAAAAAAGTCTAAAATAAAGGGCGGAACAAATGCAACCTTCATTCAGTTCTACAAAATCGACCCACTCTTTTGCTAATACTTCAATACGATGAGCAATAGAGATAGCGTTCATAGATAGGTTCCGGAAAATATGGTTGTTTCTTTCGCATCAGATCGTCCACCACGTAGCCGTCACAAGTGCCCGAGCCTTCACAATGTCAGCCTGTGACCCTTTCCCCGACAACTCCTCCCAGACAATATTGACGTCCTCAGTGGAGGGGAAGACGTGGGGGTTGTCGAGCAGTGAAATCAAGAAGAACTTGCTAACAACACAATCCACCTGCAAATGATCTACTGTCTCCATATTAGCGGCACACAAGATACATCTGTTATTTTCTGACCATCCCCTTTTGAGAAGATTGTCCATAATAGACAGTTTTTTTTAAAAAAATGTTAACAAGAAAAATAATTAAATATTAAATGCTCTGAATCACAAGAGGAGTGGGGGACAGTGTGCCTAGTGCTCGCCATGCTTGATCTTTGATTGTTAAAATTTAAATAAAAAAATAATAGCTTTAAAGTTCATTAAAAGAAGATATTGAGTAGCGGAAAAATTGATGGCGATCGATGAAAGTGATACTTCACAATTCATGAGTGTTTTGATATGCAAACTTTTTAAATGTAAAAGACTCGTCACAGTTGGATTTTTGATTTTGCATGAACCTGGTGCACAGAACATAGCAGAATATACGAAGGATATCAGAAGATAATTTTTCATTCTTTCGGTTAGTGGAGCCTAAATTTGATACTTAAAATACTAGTTGTACACCCCCAAAAGCATCCTAAGATTCACAAACTCTTTGAATTTGTAATTATTTTTTTTTAAAACAATTGATAATTAAGATCATGATCAAATAGTAGCCATTGGATGATATGGAGTGTAAGCTTTTTCATCATATTTTGAAATAAACAGATAGCATTGATTATTATTATTATTATTATTATTATTATTTAATTGGACTTTTCTGTTTTTTTTTTAAAAAATTTACTCTCCTTAACGCTAAGAAATTTGAGTAACGCACGGTCGGATTTAATTTAGAATAAAGCATAGTTGAGTTTGGTTTAGTTCATAATTTTGAGAGGACAGTTCGACTAGACAAAAATAATACGATCTTCGATCAGAAGAGCTCGCACCTTTTGCGGGTAGTCGGAAAAATTAGCTATGTTGTAAAGATGTGGGAGGGTATAGCCAACTAAAACGATTCTGTGAACGAGTGAACGATCGACCAAAATATGCATTTTTATTTTTTTTGGCTACTATTAGCTATATTTTACTTGTTGTTTTTATCTTTTATTTATTTCTGTCTTTTTTTTTTTTTTTCTTACGAGGTTTGGCTGTCTCACTCTTGTAACTAAATTTAGTTTCTTATTGAACGATGCAAATGACATGTTATCTTTCTCTCACAAAAAAATAATAATAATAATAAATTGGGGGGACGGACAATTTCGAATTGATCAGTGAACAGATTAATGGAAACATGAAGGGACCAAAAAAATATGGACTGCGCTATCTGGTTCGACTGGTACTCGTCTTTTTCCCGTGTACAGCGAAAGATTCCGATGGTACGAACCTGGGAGTCCCATGAATCCTCCTATCACGGGAAAGGCCGGGACACCATAACCTACGCGTGCAACATCATTGTTTAGAACAGTTATTGGTTACAATATCTCTCACCCACACCATTGTTTAGTGACTGGAGCTCACTCCTGTAACCAAATTTTTCCTCCCCCACTTTCTTTTTATAAATTCTTCCTTCCTTCTTTCGCCACTTTTGTTTTGTTTCTCTGTTTCTCTGTGTTCGCTTTTTGCCAAGAAAGCCTTAGCTGCTTCCACCTTGTAAGCTTAGTTCATTTTTCCTACTGAATGAAGCAGGTAGCGTGCTACTTTTCTCTCAAAAAAAAAAAATCTCTCACCCACACACACTATGACACTACTGGCCAATGGCACTCCTGCTCACCTCAATATCTCATACTGGAAATCAAATCCGAAGCAGCTAATTAACACATTGATTTTTTTTTTTTAATATATATATAAAAATCGCCACCATAATTATCTGTAAATGTCAAGGCTTAATCAATTTCTCAAAAGTCCATGGTACTTGTCTACGTTTATTATTATCATCTAGAACATTTAGACCATAACAAGTTCCGATTTCATGCGAAAACACTAATGAGAAGGTAACTAAGACTATTTATAGATTTACAGTATGGATTAACACAAGAGTGTAGTCTACGAGGACGCGTGATGCTGACGAGCTAATAAAAAGAAATTGGCTTATTCCAGCTTAATTATTGATCACCGAGCGGTACAATTACTGTTGATCTCTGACTTTGGATTATTGGTGATTATTATTATGTACTCCATTTGTTATCGAGCAATCCTTTTAATTATATTTTGCCCCACCCTTTTGACTCTTGCCAAGTTGCTATTTTTTTTCCACCACTTCCCCTGTAGCGTTACGTGCAGGTTAGGCTCCATTTCCATTAATTACGTGTGCTTTAAATTAAAGAAAATAATATTGAAAAAATTGATCTGATCGTATTCTAGAATATATCACATCACCGCCTAAATTTAATAACTATATATGTAATATCAATATCAAAATGGCTATATTTGTACGTAACATCACCTGAAATTAATCAAAATCAGTGTCCCGTGCACCTTGCGTGTAACACTCTACTCCCTCGTTCCAATTGCATGTTTAGATAAAAACATACTGAATTCATCTAAATTATAGACTATCTTAAGTCAATTATCTTATTTTTTAAAGCTTTAATTTTGCTATTCATATTTTAAATTTATTCAATTTGAGTCAATCAGCGACATTTTGAATTCAAATTTGAATATATTGTTTATTTTTATAAATTTAGTTAGCAAACTTCATGCAATCGAGGACTATTCGAATCAAACAAATAAAAAAATTAAATAGTAAAAATAACATTTTAAAAAATTAAATAATTAACTAAAAATAATTTATAATTTAGATAAACTCTACATGCTTTAATCTTTTAATTTAAACATTTTTGGGCAATCAAAGTTGTTTCTTTTATTTTCCGAAAAAAAAAAAGAAGAAGAAGCCAATCTAGAGTAGTCACATGACTCGTCGCAACAAGACAAAAGAAGTAATAGGGGCCACACATCGGAATGCGAACACCATCTGTTACGGACAAATTTGAAATGGAGGATACATGCCATTGAACACTCACAAACGAGGGCTAATTGCACCATTGGCCCTACTAACCTTCCTCCTGTTTTGTCATTGTGGTTTCTAACTTCTTTTTTTTTTGTTTCTATTTAGCTCTGTATCTTTATAGATATATTTTATTTCAATCAGGTTGTCATTATTCAAATCCTCATTAACTTTGTCAAAATAAAATAAAGTCCTATCTACTCCTATTAGTCTTGGTTATGATTCAATAGTCCTCGATTGATTTCGATATCAATATATATATTATTTTCGAAAAAGTTGGTGATACATTGAACTCAAATTAGTGACCGCTCCTCTCTCTCAGCGGGTGCTGTTCAAACAGCTGGGTGATCTGCGGGGACTTTAACCTTACCGGAAATCAAGCAGAACGAACCGGAAATCCTTGGTCGGGTCGAGCAATGTCCCTATTCTCTGACCTCATCTCGAATCTCCAAGTTATCGATCTGCCTATCTCGAACCAAAAATATACCTGGTCAAACATGCAGCGGTCACCAACTCTGGCAAAGCTGGACAGATTTCTCGTATCAACGGAATGGGACCAAACCTTCCCGCACTGCAGGGTATCAGCGCTACCTAGGATTACATCTGATCATACCCCGATCGTACTAAATATTGGAAACGGCCCCAAATCGCGGAGTTTTAGGTTTGAGAAGGTCTGGCTCACTAAGGAGGACTTCTCTGAAAAGGTCCCAACCTGGTGGAATGAAGTCTCCAATAAAGGGTCGGCTTTACTAACGCTAACTGCTAAACTCAGACACTGCAGAGTTAGAATGAAGGAGTGGTGTAAGACGAACTTTCATAGCATCTCTAATGGTATAAAGCGCATTCATGAGGAAATTCGAGCTATCGACCTTTTAGAGGAGCAAAATATTCTGCCACAGGAAGCCCAGGATAAAAGGGTCGAGCTTAAATCACAACTTCAACTATTTCTTAAGGAGGAAGAAATTCTATGGAAAACGAGGGCGAAACAACATTGGCTTAAGGAAGGCGATAACAACACTAAATTTTTTCATGCCGTGGCCAATAGGAGAAAGCGCAAAAACGCGATAGAATCTGTTGAAGATGACGCCGGAAGAATTATCCACAACAATGACCAAATGAGATCTTATTTTTTTCAATCCTTCAAACGTCTTTTTGGGCAGGTGGAGGAGGATCCGGTATCGGTTGGAGATTGGAGCGATCTGTATCGCGCGAACTTGCTTTCCGACCTGGATTCCATGACTAGCCCGTTTACCCTCGAAGAAGTTAAGAAAGCTACCTTCCAACTAGGCAGTGAAAAGGCACCGGGACCGGACGGCTTCCCCCTCATCTTTTTCCAGCGCTTCTGGGAGACGGTGAAGGAGAGCATTTTTAGTATTTTCACCGATCTCCAGAATGGCACGCTCAACACGGCCCCAACAGATTACACACACGTCTGCCTTATTCCAAAAAAGGAAGGGGCATGTAGAGCTAACGACTTTCGACCGATATGCCTCATGAATGGAATTCAGAAGATCATCTCAAAAGTACTGGCAAATAGACTTGCGATCATTTTACCGAAGATCATTTCCCCAGCACAAGCGGCTTTTTTGAAGGATCGTCTCCTAGCTGATTCGTTCGTTACGGCGAGTGAACTTCTCAACTGGTCCGCAAAATCGGGAAAGGAGTGTGTTAGCATCAAGGTGGACTTTGAGAAAGCGTACGACAGTGTCAGATGGAGTTTTTTGAAAAGCATTTTGAGGTGGTTAGGGTTCAGCAACAAATGGTGGTCCTGGATCGAACAATGCATCTGTAACGCTAAAATCGCCATCTTAGTTAATGACAAGCCGACAACGTGGCTGAAAACAAGGAAAGGGCTTAGACAAGGCGACCCGCTCTCTCCCTATCTATTCATCTTAGTGGCCGACAGTCTAGCTAGGATTACGGAAGCAGCCAGGAGTAACAACTTGCTGAAAGGAATTGGCCCGACCGACGACTGTCAAACAACAATTCTCCAATATGCGGATGACACACTTTTTTTCTCGGAACCAAAGAAATCGGCGATGCGAAACCTGAAGTTCCTTTGGAAATTGTTTGAGTGGGCCTCGGGCCTAAAGATAAACACGAACAAGACGGAACTCTATTATCTGGGCCCCGATACAAGCAGAGCCAATAGACTCGCAGAAATCTTAGGATGTAAGGTAGGCAACCTACCATTTCGCTACTTGGGGTTGCCGCTTCATATCAAATCCCTTCGAAAGGATGATTGGGGTCCGATTGTTAGCCGAATTGAGGCGCGCATCGAAGGTTGGAAGGCTAAACTTCTCTCTTATGGGGGACGGCTAACCTTGGTAAACTCGGTGCTCTCAAATTTACCATTATTTTTCTTTACAATCTTCAAAGCTCCACAATGGGTACTGGAACGCATTGAAGCTTTGAGAAGATCCTTCTTTTGGAGAGGGTGCTCTAAAATTTCAGGGGGTTCATGTCTTATTGGCTGGGGGTCGGTATGCAAAAGTAAGAAAGAAGGGGGATTGGGGATTAAAGATATGGAAGCTATGAATTTCGCACTCTTATCCAAATGGTGGTGGCGCCTCTTCAAGGAGCCGCAGTTGCTTTGGGGAAGGCTGATTAAAGCATTATACTACACCAGACGAAGGCCGCTACATGAGGGTAGAATGTTCAGACCTTATTCACAGTGGTGGAGAAGTGTGATGAAATGTCGGGATGCCTTCAAGTGCGGGGTATCGTATAGGCTGGGGGACGGAAAAAATGTGCGGATGTGGTCAGACATTTGGATTGAAGAAACCCCTCTGAGTACCCGGTTTTCAGGATTATTCTCCAGAATTGTGAACAACGAGGTCATGGTAGCGCAATGTTGGAATGATAAAGGGTGGAGATGGCGTTTCATCGGAAGGGGTCTCGCAACTGCTACAGACGGTACCAGACGTCAACAGTTCGGCTTGCTAAAAAACCTACTTTCCAACTATTCTCCTACAGATAGTACGGATATCGTGGAGTGGCGATGGACCAACGACCGAAAGTTTACAGTTAAATCTATGTACGATTTCATTACCGACGGAGGACAACGAGACCCAAATTGCGAACATATTTGGAAATTAAAAATCCCTACCAAAGTAAAAGTCTTCATTTGGATCCTACTCCGTAAGAGATTACTTACAGCCGATAGATTGATCCGCCGAGGGTGCCCGGTGAATCCGTACTGCAATTTCTGTGCGGTCGCATTGGAGGACTGTGACCATCTTTTTCGGGATTGTGTCTTCGTCAGATACCTCCTTCTGTTGGCGGGGAGTTCAATTACCTGGGAGCCTGACATATGTGATGTCAGGAGCCTGTGGTCACGGACAGCTAATTTCCCCATTGCCCGGTCGAGAATGATACGTCTCACACGTCTGGCGGCAATCTGGTGGGTCGTCTGGACAGAGCGCAATAATATTATATTCCGGGATATGACTACGAACGCTGATCGACTTGTGGAACGGGTCGATTCGTTGAGGAAAGACTGGACTGAAGCGCTTGACCTGTGAACGCGCAATCCTCCGAGATATTGACTTTAGGAGTAGTAGGAATAGTCACCTTTTACCTCGCCTTTTGGGTTACTCTTCGGTACAATCCAGTCGGTGTGGTTTTTCGTTTTCTTCTTTTCTGTCCTTTGTTTTGTTTGTTTCCTTTCCTGGTTCCTCGCCCGCTTAGAAGGCCCTAGCTGCCTTCATTTTGTACGCTAAATTCATTTTTCTTAATGAATGAAGCAGATAGCTTGCTACCTTTCTCTCAAAAAAAAAAAAAAAAAAAAAAAAAAAAAAAGTGTCGTATGTATAGTAAAGACGGTCGTAGGCACAAAATATAATACTAAGGGTGAGGAGATGAGTCTTGACATGATCAGTCGACCAAAACGGAAACAGGTAATAATAAGTTAGGGACCAATGTTGTAATTAATTTTAAAAATTAAAAAATTTAATTGCTCAAACAGTAGGTTTGGGGACCAAAAGAAGAAGGAAAAAAAATATCTGGTAAAAGTTTCGGGAACGAATGGTGCAATTAACCCAACTCAAAATTCACAAAGGGTAGTTGTCAATCTGATAGAGAGAGAGAGAGAGAGAGAAAGAGAGAAGTACTCATCGCTGAGAAAGGCGACAAAAGATGGTAGTTATAAATGACCTGTAGGGCCCAGAGTAAGTACCTGAGAAGTAACGTTTTCACGGACCTTCTAATATATCTATTGATAAATAAATTGGTATTAGGCATGCAATTATTTGGACTTGTTTTGGCGTTGTTATTGTTCTTTCACTTCCTTATTAGAAAATTTTATGTAATTTGACCGCACTGTTAAATAATTTTTTAAATTTTATTAGTTTTGTTCATTTTTCAGAGATGAATTCAGATAAAAATACGAAACAACTAGGCTACACTAAGTATTATCAATTATTTTTATTATTATTGATTAACTTAAGATGTGCTAAAGAGATGTGGTCTAATATTTTCTTTTTTCCTTCTAGTGAGACACTAAAGAGAAAAAAAAAATTACTATCGCTAAACGAAATATTAGCCGTTCAGAGTTAATTTTCGATCAGATGCCATGATTGAAAATTGAAAAGTTAAATCAAATAATATGTATCGATGCCTACTAAGCTATATTATCAATTAAATTTTGGGCTCCATTCTATAGAGAGACGAACACAAGTCAACACTTGGTCTGCCCATGCATTTATTAGTGACGGCAGAGCATCAAATAAATGTAAAAGAAACCATACCATTTAATGGAAGAGAGCCGATCTTACGACATGGTGTGTATTTGTGATCCCCACGCATGGTACGACGAACTCCTCAGTAGGCGCTGCAAAATGTACACGGAGTGCATTTAGTATTTGCTTTTCCCTAGGGACGTTAACCTGGACCGCTTCGTCGTGGTGGGTAAAAATAGTAAAACGTGGTTGCAGCTACTAGGATCACTTCCTCGGTGAGAAAAGATTGTAAAAGTAGCTGCTAAGTCCTACTGTCGCCGTGCACTTGTCTTTTTTTTTTTTTTTTTTTTTTTTTCCTTATGAAGTCCGTCAAATTCCTCGAGAAAAGGTTTACCGTGACCCTGGAAGCTCCATCACGAGAATTTTCTTGAATCAACAACATATTATCCGACAGGTTCGAGTGAAAGAGAAAAAATTGAAACAATTCGCACAAATCACCAGTATAGATGCTGAGAAAGTTTCAAAATGGACAAACCAATCAAATACAATAGCACTCGAAAAAGTTCAGTTGGATTACAGGCAAATTACTTACAAATTCCTAACGAAAGCCAATTTTTTGGCAGGATGCAAAATGAGAAAAAAAAAAAGAAGAAAAAAGATGAAACAAAATTACAGGACATTTTTCCCTTCAGCTATATTAACTAGTAAACCACACATTGCATGAGCGGCCTAACAACGGTCGTCAATCATCCTGCTCGGTCGCCACTCTCTCTTCTGGTATTATGGATTCTTCGGCGTGCCCATGCATTCATGTCCCTCCTCGCCGATTGTCTCGTCACCGTCATCTCCATCAACCTCATCCTTTGAGGAATATAACCCCATGAGTGATATGCCACTAGCAATAGAGTCAAAATTGAAGTTTCTGCCATAATTTTGGCTGCTGATATGAATATCTCTCTTTGCCCCCTATAAAATGCCGCAAACAAAGATGAATAAGTCATGACGTTATGACCAAAGAAAACACTGGTTGATCCACAGGACATTTTAAAGTAGATATCCAAAAACCTATTTATTTTTGATTGACATCACTTTGATTTGAATTTTCTCACAAGTTGAATTTGGTATTCCATTAAAATTTTAAAGAACCCTGCAGTCCATTAACAGTCAATGGATAACAGCTAACAAAGCTGTAAACTTCCCAATAGAAATAACAAAAAGAACAAAGCTGGCAAACTGGGCAGTCAGTTTCAAAAAGGCCCATTGCTAAGGTGTATCTCTACATTTTATTTCATTAAATCCCCATCTTACTTAAAATTTAAACCAAAAAAAGACAATAGGAAGATTTAAACAAAAATAAGCAATAGGATTATCTCAACAAACTCACCTCAGAGCAGAAGAGATGTCCATCCACACCATTCGAGGCTGCTGGGGCCACACTCATCAACTGCGGCCTGACCAAGACTGGCGATGAATCTATGAGCCTCCTAAGTGTTTCCCTCGCATTTTTCTCAGCCAACGATTCAGCCTCTGGAATAAGAGGATTCACACGAGTTGGATGGAGAGGCGGAATAGCCGAAGAAATAGCTGGCCCAGCACTGACAAGGTAAGCCTGGCCAGAGGAGCAAACATCGATGACCGGGATATGCACAATGGGATCAGACATGAACGGTGTGAAAGTCAGAACTTGTGATCCGGGCAAGGAAACACGTGATGATACAGGGAGCGATAGGTGTGCTAATGGGTCATGCAATAGCGATTGAAAGTTCAAAGGTGGGAGTTCAGTTGTCTCATTCGTCGATTTTGAAGGTAACCCTGAAGCGGGAGGGTGGGCACCTGATAAGAGTGAAGATAAAGGAGGCAGGGGTAAAGATTCAGAAGACGTGGATGGTTGATGCAGAGGGGTGACTCTGTACTGTAGTGAAGAGGGGCAGGGAGGGCACCAGCAATAGTACGGTCTGAAAAGTGAGCTCTGGGCTGCAACGTCAGTAGAGGTCGGACTTTCAGCGGGAGGGTTGCACGACAAGAGTGAAGCAGGTAAACATGATATTTTAGGCAAGCCTACGAACAAACTGTTATCTACATTGAGGCTGTTGGAGATAGAAGAGTGTGTAGAAGTGGACACTGATGAAGAGATTGGCGGGGTGGCGATAGTTGATGAGATGATGTGGCCTTCTCCACGCCGCTTCAGTTTCTCTCTGGTACCACTTCTTACACCAGATGGATTTCTCAGAGCACCATCCTTGAAAGTGTTTGATCTTGGACTGAGACTGGCTTGGTAGACAGGATTTACTTTTGCTGCATGAGCTGCTGCGGGACGAAAACGGGAGGATTTGGGAACAAGAGGGGATGAATGAGAATACAACTCGTCTGTGGTAGAGGTAGTTAGGAAGTCAAATGGTGAAGCAATTGATTTGATTTCTACAGAATTTGATGAACCGAGAAGATAAGCCTGGAGATGAGTGGCAAAAGAATCAAGGCGGGAATCAGAAATTCCAGTGAGATTGGATAAAGTGGGCCTCCTTTTGAGTAGATCTTTCATCTGTCCAGAAATAAGAAAAAGAAAAAAAAAAAAGTGTTTTCAATGATAAATACTGAGGAAGAATTAAATAATATACAAACAAAAGAAAAAACAAAGGTGTCTTAATGCAGCCAATTTTCTGTGAACTTCAGCTTTGTGTTTAGGGTCAAAAATTTTAGTTGTCTGTTTAGGCCGGAGCATAAGAATTTAGATAAGAAATTGACGAAGTTACAAACTATTCCAAAAAGGAACATAATAAACGGTATAAAAACCTTTTTTTTCTTTCAATTATAAACATAATAAACAGTATAAAAACCTTTTTTTTCTTTCAATTATACTCTCCTACTATAACCTAATCAGTTTAAAATAAAAATATGTAACAAGCAGATCAATAGTTGTCTTCACAAGACCAGCAAAAGGCTACTTAAAGCCAAAGGCTTCAGATGAAGAAAGTTTGACCTTTTCAAGCAATTCCATTCCATGGTGCTTTGACTTCTCTGAGCACCAATAGTACAATACTCGAGATTCTGAGACCTTGAGTTGGAAAGAGCGACCAGAGCTATCAGCTGATATTCCTTCAATTATCACCTCAAAATCCTCAAATTCGTTGCTCACCAAAGCGAGTCGCTCAGTGTGACCATCATCACCGGCGAATGATATGCGCATGCTTGAGGAAGGCAGGAGAGTGAGATTTAAATGCCCCCTGTTCAGAAGAGGAGGCAAGTCAGAGGTCTGAAGTTTTAGGTAATGAAGATATAAGGTTGGATTATAAATGCAATGTCGAATGGAAATCAAAACAAAAACACTATCAGACTACAGATTGCACTCCATAAGATAACAATATGGACAAATAAACAAAATAAAATTGATAAAGACAGGAAAAAAGGGGACGAAAAAAAGAGAGAGAATACTTCTCAAGTGACTATAGGACCTACATAAGCAGACACGAAAATCAATTATAACAGTTGAGCAAGTGTCTAGCAGAAAACAACTGCAACAAAATAACTCATAGCTAAACGCCAGAATTCCATTTAGTGGAAATAGAGAATGAAAAAAAAAAAAGAAAAAAAATAATTTAGAGCCTTTCTCGAGACCTGTGAACACTATCTTCCCTAACCAAGAGCTGTTAATATATATAGGATACCAAAGTTGATAATAGAATAGTGTTGTAGCAAGCAGTAAGGCTTTTTGAGATGATAATTTACAACCAGTAGCACATGCAGGGGCAGACTATCTAACATCCAGTCATCCAGTCCATAATTGCTGCCAACCATTACCAAACAGCAGCTTGGATGGATGCTCACTGAATGGTAGACTGCAGTCTCCCAATGCCTCCACATGCACCACCAGCGTTAATTTATTCCCGTCTGGGTTTTCTCACAGCAGTATGTTAAAAGCAAGGCCAATATCAGCAGTCACTGGTTTGATAGCGCAGGTGGAAAATTCCCAACAGATACTGGATTCAAGAAAGAAGTTACATATGACAGCTGACAATTGCTACTTCAGGAAGTATAAAAATAAACTAGTTTGGTTGTGATTAGAGGACCGGAAGAAAGAAGAAATGGGCATATGTGCAAGTAAACAAGCGATCGAGGGTTGAGACTCTGGAAATAGCACATATACACATAAACATCGTTTAAAAAAAGAAAATTTCCAAATTAAGACTACTATAAATTTAACAATCCAACTTGAACATAGAGGTTGATCTTATAATATGCTTATAAAGCCCATAAAACATGGTAAAAAAATTTTTAAAAATAATTTAGATTGAGCAAATATGTTTGTCCCAAATTAGGACTATGGACCAAATACTGATACAGCTTATTGAAGTGTTAACTGGCAACACTCCAAAGAAGAAGAAATGTAAGTAGAGAATGTGAGCAAACAGGCCTGACACGATATACATGATACAGAATGAACAAAATCCCTTGCTCTCGAAAAAAGGAAACTGAAAAGTGAAAAAGGCAAATGAACAGGGAAAAAGAAAGTTTTCTACAAAAAAACATTTTTTGTTTGTAGCAGGCTAATTCGTGTCTACTCTAACTTTCGCGAGACATGCAAGAAAAGATAATAAACATGCAAAAGCAACATATATGTTAAACATTACAAAAAAAAAAGTTACAAGCCAAAAAAATAATAATAAAATAAAATGCAAATACCATAGTTAACGTGATGTATCAAAAACAAAGACGAATTTATGAATTAAACTCTATCAGCACAAAAAATAGATACTGCAAAAAATGTAAAGCTTAATCGCTTTTGACATGCTCACATCTGCTTTAGAGTGACAACAGTCGAATATCAGAAACTGTAGTGTGACAGTAATCCAATATCAAAAAAGCAATAGCACACAATTTAAACACCATGACATAACATAATGTATTTATTTGATAGTATATTGCATCTTCACAAACAATGAAATGAGTTAATATATGCATAAAACAAGATGATAAACATTAGAACACTTGAGATTTTGAAGTTCTAACAACAGCATTAGTATGATCTAAACCTGTCTAACACTACATCGAGATGTTTATAGGCATCGTTATGCAAAACAGAATACCACAGGCCATAAAAGAAACTACCTTCTTTTTTCCCTCATATATCAGAGACCTTAACAGATTTCACACATGCCCACTTTACCTACAAATCAAAAGACATTTATTTGGAAGGATGAACATTGCCATCACTAATAAGCTGAAAGATAGAATCCTGCAATCAATTTGTAACAACAGCATATAGGGTATATGTTCTCGAGCATGCTAGAGTGAGTATAAATATTGATATGGTGAATGAATCTTCAATTAATATCTCTTCCTAAGCAACAAAGTAGCAAATAAATTATAATCATATCAAACAGCCAGACAAGATAAAGACAAAAAAATATAATAAATTCGTTAAATGGATCATAACAGGTAAGTCACACACAAAAACAGTCTGAAGAACCACATTATAATAGTATATCTAAAAATAGCTAAACGAAGTAAGCAATTGTGAGTATGAGCAGTTCCATTAACTTGAGCATGTAACCAACTTAGATTCTTAGATACTGAAGACACTTTGTTTTTTTCTTCCCCAATGATGTGAGTCAAACACCTTTCAAAGCTGTTTCGAAATGATCTGTTAGTCTGTGTAAATGTCAGCTGCTTCGGTTGTCTTTTGGAGGAAAACTGTACAGACCATAGTTTTCAGTTTTCCAATTCTTCAGACAACAACAAGCCAACCAAAAATAGGCCAAAATAAACGAAACTAATTCATTTAATTCTGTTTCAGCTTGTTCTTTATTCGGCTTTTGGGCCTAAATTCTATGCAATATAAATAATATCTAGCTTCTAGTTTAATGTTCGACGATGCCATATCAAAAAACAACAGTGAAAGTTAGTGACAAAAAAAAAAGTTACAGAGTGATATAGTTATTCATTTTCTTCAGTTTTGGTCTTCTTTCAAAAGCTATCAGAAAACATATTTTCCTTAGCTTGTCAAAAAAATATATAAGAGTACTTCACTCGACAAAATAAACTGACATGCACTGGTTCCTCTCAGCAATTTTTTTTCCCCAACCTAATAATGAACATCCTACTGAAGAAGTAGCAATCAACCAACAAAGATACATTTACTATCACACACTCCAAAGTCTTCGACCACATGCTAGTTGAATTATGTTTAGAAAAACCACATCCCAAAATGACAAGTACTAAGAATCTGAATGAACATAATAAAGGAACTTATTAGACTTGCTAAAAGACAATTGCTTGTTCGTGGTGAATACTCCATTTTACTGTTTCATCAACTCCCATAAATGGCCCATTACAATGATCGAAGAACCAGATATAGCAACAGAATACATTCATTGTTATCAAATTCTTGTGTGAAAAGGGAAAGTATAAGAGGGATGGGATTGCACAGGAAGCTATATTTTTTCCATCGTTCCCATTCTAATTTCTAAACAAAGTAAACACCATTAGAAATTTGAACGATTTAGCTAAGACACATACTGTATGCGCCTTGGCTCTTCACAACATCTAAGTTGAAATGGTTTGTGTGGAAAACTAAACTAAATTGTCACAAAAGCTGAATTACATGTTATAGGCCAAATATTTCTTCTGCGCAGATGTCACTGGAATGTGCAAATATTAGGATGATCACATTCAATGATTGCTTCGAAAGAGTGATTATTCTTTGTGGTGATGCATCTAAAGAAGGACAAAAGAGATCATGCCAAGCAAAGTAAATTAGGAAGGACTGACCTGACATGATAACACAGAATTGCTGCAAGGAAAACAAGATTAAAGTAGCAAAATGAATATTGGCATGGGTTCACTAGTAAGCACATCATAATGAAATAGCCAACATAATCAGCCTATATTTCCCCTCAATCATCTGATTCTACCTAATATAATGCTGCTCACTTGCAGATAATAATTACCCTGGTTAACCACATAATCCAACTAATTACTATTATTCACATGATTTAGAGAGGGTAAATAACCATGTTTCACAATGTTAGCTCAACTACAGTACAGCAACAATTGAATGTGAATATAACAGGAAAATATGAATCAAAAAATGATTATGCAGATCATTGCAGTCAGTTGACAAGCATAGGAACAATTATTATGCACGAGAATCATCAGTTTCCAGCAAATGTTGTTTAATTACCTGGTTGTGGTTGGGCACAAAAGGTTCGCTTGCTTGTTAACTTTCCCAACTCGAATAGAAACAAGAGGAACGCACAAGCACCTCGCCAACATCCCAATTTCCGATACTTCAAAATGCTGCAAGCAGATAAGATAACATCAGCAAATGTAAAGTTAAGAATTTTGAATTTCCAATGAGGTACGTTGCAGAACAGGGGTTTGAGGAGAAAACCTGGCTTAGCTGCGATATCAGCCGATCCTCTTTGGCGCCGCTTGAGACGTTGAGCTTGAGCAGAGGCTTCAGCCTCTCGTCGGCGCGGCACGCGCCGAGAAACTGCAGATCCAGCGCTCGGAGCCACTGCAGCGCACCGATCTCCCCATCGGTCCTCTCAAGCACCAGATCCTCATCCGATCCACCACGAAGAGCATCCCCCGGGCGCTCGGCGAGCCCACCGTCGCCTCCTTCGCTCCTCCTGGGAGCCTCTAAAGCTCCAGAAGCCTCAGAACCCTCGTTCTCTCTCGATTCGTCGATCGCGTCGTCCCTGAGAGGTCGATCCGATGCCTCGGGCATCTCGCCCTTCGCCAAACCCTCCTTCCTCGGCGAAGCCATCGATTTCTAGCGTAGAGACTCTGGATTCGATCTGAAAACCCTAGATCGATCTCGCGAAGCTTCGACAATTTGTAAACCGACCCTAGAAAACGGAGAGGGACTAGTTGGCGACAACGCGAACGGTTGAACCGAGGGAGGAGGCGGAGCGGGTAGGGGGACGAAGATGGAGGATAGAAGTATAGCGTGAGGAGTGGTTATAATAACGGATTTGAGGCGGCGTTATTAACTGGGATTAATGGGTCGGTTCCGCGTCCGAAGCTGCGTGATCGGCCACCACTAGGGGTTTGATCCACAGTGCTCCGCGCCAGTTACATTCGGCAGGGACGCGATTTGATAGCGACCTCGTGTTCTAATGGGCCCTCACCTGTGGGGCCAACATGTCGGCCCAATCCAAAACTCCACGGGCTCAACCTGGAATGCGGTGGAAAAAGAGCTCTGATCGCCGGCTTCATCGAACTTGCGGGTGAAATCGCATTCGCTGGCGAAACAGTGCCGAATTACCCGCCATATGAGTCGGTGACTTAGGCGACTGATTGCAGACTCTTGTGTTAAGCCATTTTCAGTCCAGCGTTCGGTAGAAACTCAGTCCTGAGAGGTAAATAATTTTTAAAATAATTATAATATAACAATTTTTTGAATTTTTTAAAAATGTATATATAATTTTTTATTTTTTTTCAAAGAAAAAAAATGATGAATGTTTTTGGTCCATTAAATTGTTTGGTCCATTGGACAGCAGACCTTGGGAGGAGGTATCCTAGGAAACCTTGGGAGGAGATATCCTAGGAAGAAGGCCCAAGGTCCTTCTCCCCAAGAGATCCAACTCTAAGGCCCAAGGCAACAGCTCTGGCCATGGGGTCGGGCCGTGCCGTGTCAGGCCACGGGCCTACCTTCAGCCCGGCACAGCCCAAGCCCATATCAGGCCGTATCGGGTCAGGCCATCGGGCTAAAGAAGATTGGCCCAACATACCCATGGAGCCGGCCCGGCTCCGCCCGCCATGATATGATGCTACAGTAGCCGTGCCGGACCGCCCGCCCCGTTTTACACCCCTAGTTAGACCTAAGGTATTCTAGATTTGAATGGTTATAATAAGCAGCTATAAGGAGCCAGCATTTTTGTACGGCTGATGAAGTAAATTACTTAATTAAATTTGCAACTTTTGCCTAAACATGCTCTCCAATAATTGAAATAATGCTTCGTCGTTTATTGACGAACTGCTTATCGAAGTTTAAAATGTCAACTTCACACTACATATCACATATTATCATTTTGGTCAAAAGAAGACTGCCAAGATGTACTGCGCACAAATCCGATTTATAGTCATGTTAGTGTTTATCAGTCATAAATCCTGTTAGTTTGATGCTCGTGAGAGTCACACTTGTGTACAACTACAAGGATTTAAGTACCCATCGGTACGGATCTTATCCACCATATTATATTATGTGAATAAGATATTGGTTCGATACAGCATTCCGTACCGATAACACAACTTAAAATTCTATATTCTCTAAATTATTAAATATTTTTTCAATAAAATTTAAAAAATTTGATAAAAATATAAAATAAATAATTAAAAAAACTTATTATTAAAGAAAATAAATATTTCATGCCATTATATATCTGTACATATATATTTTTTGTAACCGGCATACATCAGTATAATCCGGCACACATCGTATTGTACCATACCAGCAAGTTTTCGATATGATCCCGAGCCACGACACTTAAATTCTTGTTCAATTATCTTTTAAATTATATTAATTTGATGCTTATGCTGAAACGATGCAGAATCCTTTAGAAATCGGCGGCGAAAGAGAATAAAAATGCAGACTTCTTTCGGGAGAAGGTAGCAAAGCAGCTCAGCGCGCCGTATTCATCAAAGCATTTTTCGAACAACCCGAGGCGACAGATGTTTTCCGAAACTCGGCGACGAGAGAAACCAAATAGACGACTTTAGGAACAGTAATACGAAACACCGTGGGGGGGATTGGGGAAGCAGAGGGGCGCGATTGAAGGGACAAATCAAACTCCGAGCGCTTCGTCTCCAACGAGCACTACTGATTATAAAACCCTTCTCCTCTCTCCTCTCCTCCTCCAACCTCGATCCTCCCACGCTCCTGCTTCTTCCCTTCAGCTTCTCCGATCCCTACGCTATTCACTATTCCTTCGCTTTCACCATTACTCCTCATTCCCGGTTTCGTCCCCATTTAGGTTACAATACTACGATAGGTGAAAGGGAGATCAGGTAATTTGCTTATGGTTGCTCATCATGTCAATGTTGTGTAGATTTATAAGCTATAGCTGCTCTTGTGCTTTTCTCTCTGCTCTTTTGAGATGCATGTGGTGATCCCACCCCCAATCCGGTTCTTTTTCAGCACAACTCATTCACTGATAGTTTAGAACCCTTTGTCAAGTTTTTCTGACATATGTTTGCGGATTACCCAATTGAAAGTGGAAGATGCTCGTGTCATAGTTATTTTGATCTTTGTTTCCCAATTTGATCTTTATTTTGCAATAGAAGTAGTTTGTTGGGGCTATGTGGAGGGGGATAATGGGTATAATGCCTCAACACTTCATTTCTCAGGGTTTCTGAGATGATACAATGGTGAAGCATGATAGGGCTTGGGTAGTTCACATTTATGTTTATTGTGCTAATAGACAATTGGCATTTGTTGGATCCTTTTAAGCATCAATATAAAACGAGCCAAATACTTTTCTGAGAAGTGTCATCATCCTTCCCAATGTGATATCATTGCTCATCTGGTTTATGTTTGCTATTTGTCTATGATAGGTGTGACATCGAGCTCTATTGTTTTATCTGATAGGTCAGTTACTGTGTATTTTAATTAGTAATAAGTGGCAGTATAACCCTCTCAAGGATCCACTTTAGTTCCAACTTCCTACAAAAAACTTGTGGTTGGCTGGTATGTAACTAAAGATGGTACATGCCAGCAGCTCTTGGTTACTTATCAAAGATGCCACTTCGGAACTAATTTGTAGTCAATTCAATTCTTTCTTAATGGAAGAAGTTGCCAAGTGAAATCATCAATTGAAAAAAGTCTTATTGGTCCAAAGTAAGTCTAGGTGTGCAAATTGAGCTTAGGGAATATTCCAGTGATTTTCTTCTCTAAGGGGGATTTGTAGTTGAGAAAGCCTACCATACTGGGTGAATCTAGGAGAAAGTAGTTTTGGCATGTGATGTGTGATCTAGGGAGGAATGGTTTGTTCGGTTGTTCAAGTATGATTCAACACTGCATGATACTTGAGACTGATTGTGCTGCTGCCTAGTTCAGCTAGTGCCTAGTGCTGTGAGCACTGAGCACTTATGATTTATCAATTCCGAAACTTAGTAAATAAGGCTGTTTCAGTTAGTAGATCTCACAGTAATAATTCTTTCTCCACTTGCGAGTATAATCTATCACCAGCACTCTTAACTAATAAAATTTCACTAATATATTGCAGTCATCTTACTCTCATTTGCCTATTTAGGATATAAACAGCGGTAGTCACTAACCTTCAATTCAAGCTTCATTTTGGTCTCTAATATTTTAGTCATTGCAATTGAGGGTTTAACCTCTGTAAACCTCTGTAGTATTGGTTATTGGCCATTATGTTGAAGATAAGTTAGTGGAGAAGTGCACAAAAGTGCTATGCAGGGCCTTGTGGGCTCTCAAAAGAGGTTTGATGGACGTGCCTAGATGCCAACCTAATCTGAATAAGACTTAAATATCTAGATTGATTAGCTTATCATCTTCAAATTGTTTTTGTAAATTGTTTTTCAACACAATAAATTTCTCTTACTCGAAATATATCGCTATTTGGATTCATATCGCATTACTCCATTCGCAGCACCAGTTAAAACAGCTTTGGATTCAGATTCCTTCCTCTCTGAACATAAATTATGTATTGATCCCTCTTTCCCCTCAAATGCTGTTTTCTGAGGATTATGTGCTCAATCAGCAACTTTTGTGATGTTTGGATAGGAACTTTTGCACATGGAAGGACCCTTAAAAATGAAGACATGGTACTTTTGCAAATCTATAGCCATTTGTAGGGAGAGTTTCAACCAATATGGAGGCCAAACGACGACGAAGGATCAAAATGTAGCTCAAATAAAATGTGAAAGATCATTAGTGAATTGTACCTATATTCATTAGAATTATAAATAGGTACTCGGAGAGTGTCCTCAAATCTAGATTGTGACACTCCAATTAGAATTATAAACAGGTACTAGGAGAGTGTCCTCAACTCTAGATTGTGACACTCCAATAGTACCGCATTGGATAATGCGGGAGAGTTTGAGGGACTCATATATGGCAGGCACGATTTTCAACCGATGGTTTAAGCCCAACAAGTTATTAGTGCTAGTGGGCCGGGTCGTTATATTTGATATCAGAATTGGTTCACCAGCCAGAAGTATGAAGTGGGCCTCACATCATCCGGTGATTTAGGTTATATGTGTGACTGGGTTGGCGATGATGTCAAGGCCTAAAATGGTTAGTGTTAGGGGGTTGGATCGTTATATAGATATTTTGAGAGATTGAAATCTCCAGCACGAAATGAAACCTGGATAGTTGAGAGTTGAGACCCATGTAAAGTTCGAAGTTAAGACAAATCGCGACTGTCATTGCACTATTTCTTACCCTTCACCTGAATGTAGTAACTGAGTCACACTTCACTTCTTGAATGTGATAGTTCTATTAATTAGCGCAGCTTGTGAAAAATCATTACTGCATGTTTTATTTATTCTGATTGTGATCCTTCGGTTGCAATGCAAAGCTAATATGGTCTTGTTCCAGTAGGTAGTTTTTACTCATGAGTTAGGCTATTTTATGAACATTACTGGCTACTTCTTATTATTGGTGAATGTGTATTGGTATTGTATGAGTAGTACTGGCTTCTCATGCATCTCCTTTTTTATATATTATCCTTCCGCAAACAAAATTTGCTTTGAGTCTACTTCCTTTTCTGCCCACACCCCCCCCACTCCCCCCCTTTTCCCTATTTTTGGTGGTGCCAGATTGCCTAGAGGATGTTGTGGTTCCCTTGTGATTTTGTTGGATTTCCTTCAAATGCAAGCTAAGACGAACATATATAGTCATCAACACTTGGCAGGTCATTGTCTTCGCCTCTTACATCTGTTTCTTGCTGGTAATGAAAGGTAGCAAATATAAAGGGCAAATGTTGACCAAGCTATGTACCATTTTTTCTCACAGCAGTAGAACATGACCAGCTATCCAACTAGTTGATAACCCAAAAAAATGGCTAACGGATGTACTACAGGAGTTGTGATGCGAGTTGAAAAGAAAGTAGTTTCTATACTGTTGAATTCGAGGACAGCTGTTGTCAGGGGAAAATTCCAGGGAACCAAACAAAGCCAGAGTTACCTGTTGTACGATAGGATTTCTCTTTCCAACAAGAGACAGTTAAAACATGTAATCTATAGAGGAAAGGGTTATACATGAGATCCGTAATTAAACTCGGATCTTATTAGCCGACTATTTGGCATATAATTCTAGCTGAGAGCATCCTTAACAATGAACTGAAGGGCCATCTAGGCTTTGTGTTTCGTATCTTTATATTCAGATTTCCATTTTTCTGTGCAGGTTTCTTTTACCACCTTTGAGTTTATGCTTAATTTATGTTTGCTCGTTACAGACCTAGGTCACGGATAATTGTGGAGTGGACTCCTGATCACTTGGACAATCAACTATCCATCTCTTGCCTTCAGCTAGAACTTAGAAAGTAAGTCGGAGGCTTCCCTTTTTCCCACATTCCGTAATTTTAAAGGTCATTTTCTTTTTCTAAACACTAGTTACCTTGAATATCTTAGGCTTTGAATGCATTCCACAAATGTAGCCGCTTTAATGTGAGCCCCCTAGAGACCCAGAAGTGCCCTGAAGTTCTGCGTCCTTTGATTCTGAAAAATAGTAGCATGAACCTCCATTACAGAAGCATCCAGCGGGATACTTCTCCAACGCCATTTTTCCACCACCATTTCATTTAGTCAAAGGAGCGGAATTGTAAAGTTCTTTACGATTTTTTGAGAGCTCCCAAGTATCAAAGCGACTATGTTTGTTGAATGCATTTTCAAATTGGGTCCAAGTGCTGGCAGCTTAGCTACTTTGCTCACTGCCTCACTTTTCTTCCCAAAGTTTAAAGTTGTCTCCCTGCACAGCCCAGCGACGTAGTGGAAGACCAATGAGTGGCAGATGGCCCATACATGTTGGATTTGGGTACCCTTCAGAAAGTGCGTTTTGACCTTTGCCAAATGTTAGCCATCCATGTGAGTTGAACCTTTTCCGGTGTTTGTGCGCTTAACACTTTATCTATATTTTGTGTACTATTTTTAAAGTTGTTATCATTGCCAATTTCATAATGATTATCCACCTGATTCATGCAGTTAATTGTTCCACGACTTCCATTTACCCATCTAGCTTGTTTTCATATGTGATAATACCAATAACGCTTCTATTCTAAGAGTGCATATGCTCCTGATTCATCACAGTTGTATCCAAGGAGCTATATCGGGCATGTTTGGTTCACCTATTTTAAACTATGGAATCGAAATGAGATTCATTGATTTTGATAATTGTTGTTTGTTTTACAGAAATAGGATTATGATTTCCATTCCACTCTGTAATGAGAATGATCTAATTCATTTATGACCCAATCCAGTTATGAATTCCGGATTAGTTCATTCTAAAATAAACCACTCAACGCTTTTTCTTACAAACACCTTGCCATTCTTTTCCTTCATCGCTCTCTTCTCTCTTAATCAAAAATCCTCTTTTAAAATCTTAGATGTCAATTCCGATTCTCATGCCTATACTGAACCAAACATGCAAACCAATTTTATTTCTCATTCCTATTTCAATCACGAAGCAAACATGAGCATCGAGTTTTTCAGTGTTCCACTGCTTTCTCTGTATCAAACTTTGTTTGGGTTACTCTGCAATCTGCATGGGCCAGAAAGCAATTGCCATCTCTAGTTACTCTTAATAATGGAAGTAGTGCGGGTCTAGAGTGACACGTGTCAATGGTTGAGGAAAAGTAGCACTAATAGGTTTCTTGCTTCTTACTTTAATCATTAATCATACATTAATAAGAAAATTATAGGTGAAAAAAGCAATGAGACCTGTTCAACTGTTGGCCCTTTTGAAATGGCACCTGCAACTTTATTATTATTATTTTTTGGCATGCTTTTAACTTTGATCCTTTTTTAATTTGATTGATTTTATTAATTTTGTGATAATTTCATCAAACTTAGTGAATTTAATCACCTTTTAGCAAATAAAATTAGAACAAGTAGAGCTATTAAACTTTATAAAATTTTTATCTAACTAGAATAAGTAAAATAGAAAAATAAGAAATTAGGAGAATGTCGTCATTAGAAAAAATGAAGTTAAGGGGACTATTTTGAAAAGAGTCATAGTTAAAGGATGGTGTCCATACGTCTTCACCAAAACCGTAAGAAAGACATTGGACGAGCCACCTTTAGGTCACAAACAAAATCTCACGTGCGAGCCCACCAAGTTTCATTGGTGCTGTCAAATAATATACCAATAGAAGATTGATAGGGCCACCATTGTCTCCCACCTCAATTCATCATGGGGCTATTGACACGTGCTAAAGGGTCAATGAATGGGTCATATATAACTCCTTTTCAAAAGAGCTAGTGTGTGTTTTGGTGCCATTGAGAAATGGAGATCGGATTGATAATGATGATGATTATGATGATGATAGGGATAAGTCAATATTTGCCCGTCTTAGCAAAAGTTGGTCCCACAAACATTACGATTCATTTAACCTCCCGCAAATACTTGATGCATCGCAGTTGGTAGAGTATCTGGAGATAATTTTGGAGAAATCTGGCAACTCCAGCTGGAGGGCTGAGTAGTTGATATATTTGATGGTGATTTCCACTCTCCCATGTAGCAGTGGATATATATGAGGTTTTGCGCGTGGGATGCTCCTTTTATTATGGAAGGTAAATAAAGAAGCTTCATCTTTAATTCCAAATTAGTAGAGTTTTCAGTGGTAAGGAATTAGCGAGAAGAGTAAAAGATTAATAGAGAAGAATTCACGTTTTGAGTTGGTTGTTCATGTAATTCGCTACTGATGAATTTATCTCATTGGTTCTTTTATAGGTTGCTTCTTGTACTACTACTACCTATACAATCTATGAACCAATCATTTCTTATGGGATTAGTAGTAATCCAGGTTTGTAACCTTGGCCTAAAATCTCATTAACACTAATTTTTTCGTATCAACTTTTAACTTGATTATTATAATATTTTTAACTTAATTTATTTATATCAATTTTTAACACCACTTTCTCTCCTGCCGGAAGTAGTGCCTCTGTGTACCACTTTATCCTATAAATATTCATACATAGGTAGGCAGGTACGTAGGTAGGTAGGTAGGTAGGTTGAAAGTGTGCTTTTTTTTTTTTCTTTTTTGGGAGAAAAAAAATTAAAATAAGATGCATATTACGATTTGTTACGACGGCGTGGCTAATTTTTTCCTAATAGGATCTATAATCAGAGCCAAAGCCACCATGCACTGTTCAGCATATCAACACCTGCAAGGTTTGAAAGATGAACCAAGCTAAAATTCCCATAATTATGGCTTGCGAAATTTTCTTGGTCTAGACGATAGACTCTAGTGTGGCTGATGCGTGGCAATTTTTATGTGACAGCTGAATTAAATTCTGAAAAATTGAGTTATAAGAATTAAAGTTTGAAAAATTCAGTCATTTTGTTGCTGTTGTAAACCTTTTCAATCCTTTACAAACAGGGTATATCCCTGTTTACTCGAAAAAAAAAAAATTGAGTCATTAATATATTGATACATAGAAGTGTTGACTTGTGGCATTTAAAGGAATCTTTCTAGGGCATGCCTACCAATACTCTTCTTGTATCCATCGCCATAGAACAAATTATCTGATTTTCACTTTTTTCCTTGAGAGTGTGACATCTCAAGAAAGTATGCTTGTACGCACTAAACATTACAATTTTTTTTTCCTTGATAGAGAAAAGTTGCAAGCTACTTGCATCGTTGATTATTCTTAGAAATGAACTTAGTAAAAATATAAAGTAATTAGATTTTGAATTTGAGATCTCGGATATCAAGCATTAAGTCATTAATCAACTGCGCTAGGTACGATCAGTTACAAATTAAGTTACTGAACGTGATTACTTTTATTAGCATCTATAAAAGCTGAGAGCAGTAAAAATGGTCGAAGCACAAAAATATACAGATGCCTGTATGTAGTTCCTATTCATGATCAACAAAGTAAATCTTAGCCAAGTTCATGTAGGTCCCTAGGACTTCTCTTTATTAATACAGAACATGAGTGTTGTGAGAGATGCCTCCTTGTCAACTTGTCCCTGTCAAATTTGCCTCTGCTTATTTGTTGGAAGTTACGAATTTGTTTTTCAGTGTTATGTAAAACGTGGCTTGATTTTTTTTATAATGATCATTAAATCTTATGCCAAATTAAATTTGTTGCTTCTTGCATACGTAACTTGGGATGAAAGCTCCTTACAAGTTGGTCATTTCATGTGTAACACGATTGCTTAATTTTCGTTTGTTATGTTCTATTATTAATTATTATCTTTTAAAAATAAGTCGATTTTTTTAGTTATGTTTTAATTAAAATTGTTTTAGATAAAAAACTAGACACTCAAATTTCCAAGGAAATTATTAATGTAGCATTAAATGTTGATTTTGTTTGGGAGTTGCTAATCTTTTTTGGGTTGGTTGCATAAGGCCGCTTACTTTGTAGCGTTAGGGTGGTTGCATAAGGAGGCTTAATTTTTAGTGGCTCTGGCAGATTCTAGAAATATGCGAAATGTTAAGTCTAGAACCCAAAAAAGATTGTTGTGATTACACAGCTCTCATCCAAGAAATCTCCTCTTCTGGGTTTTTTTTTTTTTTTTTAGTAAGAAAATAACAATTGACAAGATTAACGAAGAAAAGTTGATCCTTGAATGATGGGTTGTACGATTGTAATTCTATTTGGATTGTAGGGCTAGCATTGCCCGTGGAACATTGAAATGATTGAAGTGCCTCCAAAAAATATGGAATCTGATTATGGAAGTTGACTTATCTTGGTGGAATCCAATCTATAATAGTATGACTCTGTTATACTACATAAGGTGCACTCCACTCCAGATTTTCGCAGAGTATGTTTTGAATAAGAGAAATGTTACTTGTACATTTAAAAGTAGTGCAAATCTTACATTCGGCCAATCTAAACTCACACAGAGTAAGAGAAATGTAATTTGTGAGCTCAAAAGTTGACCATAGATTTTATATTTTGCTCATCTAAATGTTTAGACAGTTTTTTTAGATTTTAGGATTAAAAAACTAATAGTATGGTAAGACTAGTGTTAAAAAATAGGTCTTATATAGGGTGTAAGATTTCTCCCACTTTTGTATGCAGAGATAGCATTGCTCTTTGAGTAATTAGGTTCCATACACAGGATTTTCTATGGGTTATTGAAATTTTAGTAAGTCTGTATGTTTGGACTTACCAGCAGAAACTAATCAGAATTCTCCACTTCAATTAGGTCAACACATCAGCAGTAGTCTATAGAATGCCAGCATTTCGGGTGTTTGGTAATTTGGTTGTTCACAGATGTAGAAAGTAGTAGAGAGTTAGCTGGGGAGTCATCTATAGAGAACAAGGTATGGTTAAGGATAACTTCTGAAATTGTGTTACGCATACTTCTTGAAATAGATGAGAGTAGCATTTGTGCTGAAAGTGATTGGCCACCATCCTATGATTTCTATAAATATCTACATGATAGGAATAATGCTATGCACACTACCATTCCCGTGTAAGTTGTGGCGGATTCCGAAAGTTATCAAAATATCTTTTGTGGCTATGCCTCTCTCCCCTCATCCGTTTCATGTGGGGCTGAACTTAACATTAAGGACCAAAACCCTGCATAATTGATGAATTAATTAAACAATATCTTTAGGTTTAAGATTGAGAAGACTTAGGCTCTGTTTGGATGTCGTAACAAGTTATTTTCTAAATAACTTATTTAACATGCAGTTTATTTTTTTTCGTGTGGTTGGAGACGAAAAGTTTGAGTTTTTTCCTTGAAAGGTTTGTAGTCCTTAGTTTCATAGGATAGTATACTTCACCTATAAGATAATTTATTTTATTACGAAAAATTCACTAGGAAGTGAAATATATTATTCCGTTCTAGGTGTTTAATTATATTTCTCATTAATCAAATACTATAACTTCTTGAATAAATCAAAGATATATTCGGAATAATATATTCAAGTATCCAAATAGGGCCGTAAGGATTGAGAATTAAGTAACTAAGCAAGATGGCAAACAACCCTTTTCATCACCGTCCCAATTTGATCCAGCTCAGGGGTCGGCAAATGGGTCCAGAAGAGAGAGAGGCGCACGAAGCGCCTAAATACAGGCCACTTCCCATTTCTTTAACATTTTTTAGGAGAGCAATAATCAGGTTCTCATTTCATAACTCCAACAGAAATCACCATAACCATCCCCTGTTGGAATATCTTATCACTAAAAATGATGGGCCCGGAGTATCTTATTCAACCGACCCACCCTCTTACACAGTTGTGGGAGAAAAAGCTCTTGCCTCAGGAAGAAGGAAGAAGTAATACAATAATACACATATATAGTAGTCAAATTCAATACAATACTAGAAAAAAAATATGCAAGAGAGAGCAGAGCAGAACAGAACCTGAGACAAAAGGATCAACTCAGATCTCATGAGTGCAATGATATTAATTAATTAATCCCTCACTAGTAACTAATCAAAGCCAATTTGGTTGGAAGGGCGGCGCGTTTACCCATTACCGCAATCCTGAGCATTGTACCGAGGCGGATTCACTGATTCAACTACAGCTCATCCTATTCCTCCTCTATTAGAATATATATTTCTAGAATATCCAAACAGAATATATATATATATATATATATATATATATATATATATATATAGTGGATTAATTAATTGCTGGGTCCGGATAGGCTAACTGGGGAATGCTTAACATTTTCAAATGGATTAATAGGTAATGCTTCAACAGAGGAATCATGGCCGGCACCATTAGCGGGATGCTTATGTTTGGGATGGGATACTGTTTCATGATTCATGAACCATACGTAACTGGAAACAGCTAATCCTCAAGTGCTTTTGGAGTTGCTGGTGCTTATTTTGTGTGCTGAACTTGACCTCAGGGCTTGTACTGTGCATGTGGACCCAAAAACAGTGCAAGGAGCAACTAACATAGTACGTACGTGAAGGAACTTAAAGTAGATCAATGGGGATGGATAATTAGTTTACTATTTTTCCGTCCGTGGAATTTTACAAAATTTAATTGCATAATAATATGGCAATATGAGAAAGTTAAAGGCAGATGTATGAACAGCAGGTTGAACAAGTCTGGTCCCATGAACCAATATTCGATCCTATCTAGTAACATTTCGGTTGAGTTGGCCAGATCAATAAACTATTTATTGAGCTGATCAAATTGTGAACTTGTAACACATTCAGTTCTGATTTTTTAAAACACTTGATGGTATATATACCACTACTAGAAATCCTGTTCTGATACCGACCGTTCCTAGCGCAAGTGGCAAAAGAGCTTGGTGGTTGGTATCCGAGACTCAAGTTCGAATCCTAGTTGATTCACATTTTCCAGCTAAGTTTATTTCTAAATGAAATAAATAAAGCGGATAGCATGTTACCTTTCTCTCTCAAAAAAAAAAAAAAATCCTGTTCTGATAATGAATGAAGGCCCTATATGACAAGCCGAACTTAAAAAAAGAATAAGGTTCCGCTCCTTCTCCTCTCGAAAACGTTTCTGTTCCCTTTCAAAATTGCTGTCTTCGACTGATGATGCTGTTATTCTCTTGGGGCCCGTTTGGTTCAGAGTAAAGTAGGAATAACGAAAGTTATTCCCGCTATCCACCACACGTGATGTTTTGGACTAAAATATTTTATTCTAGTCAAACATTTGCTATTCCAGGCTATCTCGGGATAGCTTGAAATTACTATTCCGCCATTTTGGTGAAATAATGTTATTTCAAGGTTTAAGTTCAAGTTTTATTAAGATTTTAAAACTAAATTATATAGACATAATATGTTACATATTATAATATATTATTTTTATTATAAAATTATTAATTATGCTACTTAATTTATTACTCTAATAAATATTTAATTAGCTATTTGAGTAATTAATTTATCATCATCATTTTAATTAATTTGCTAATTAAACAATTAATTATTTATTAGTTAGTGTACTAATTTATATTGATTAATTAATTATTTGACATAACCAATTTATATTGATTAATTAATTATTAATTTGCTAATTAAATAATTATTTATTTATTAAATAACCAATATTTATATTGATTAATTTATTAATTAATATTTTGACTAATTTAATTATCTAACTGTTATTAACTTATTTATTTATTAATTTATTAAATTACTTGTGATTAATTAAATTATTAATCACTAATTAATTTATTAATTAACATTCAATATTCATGATTAATTAGCAAATTAAGTAAGTTGAACTATTATTTAATTAATATTTTCTATTAATTAATTAGATAAAATATTATTATATTAAAAAATCTATTTATTCTTATCCTTACTATTCCAATCTAACCACCGAAACGCTATTTTGTTTATTCCCAAAAAAAAATTCAGTTTTCATCCAAATGCAAAACTAATTTTATTTTTATTTATTCTAAGAGTTATACATATTTCAGAGATAGTCTAAAATACCTTATTTTCGAACCAAAAGAGACCCGATCAAAGGACGAATTGGATACTCAACCTTTTAAGGTGCTGTAATATTTCTGATCGTAATTATCCTTGCTGAACTTTTCTGATTTGATGAGACAGAAAATAGCTTCTGTTCTTAGAATTTGCTCCGAAGATGAGCATCTCTTTTCTTCTTTTGCTGCTTTTTGCCCTTCTCTTTTTCCTTCCTTTTTTTTCCATAGTTTTTCCTTTTCGCTTTTGTCGTGTTGGCTGTTTCTCACTGAGGTATTGCTGTTGTTCATTTTATGTACCCGGTTTACGTTTTTAATAAGGGAAGCAGAACCGATCGTCCTTAGAGCAAGTGACAAATGACTTGGTGGTTGATATTCGAGACCCAAGTTCGAATCCTAGTTGATTCACATTTCTAACTAAGTTTATTTTTAAATGAAATAAACGAAACGAATAGCGTGCTATCTATCTCTCAAAAAAAAAAAGGAAAAAAAGGGGAGTAGACAATAATATACTACTTCTCCCTCAAAAATAAAAAAAAATAAAAAAAAGCATGCAATCCAGAAATTTAGTAAACAAAGAAAAAAAGGAGATGAATAAGCTAAGGGTGGTATAAATCATTCATTAAGCTTCAGCAAACCTTCTAACATAAACAACATTTACCCGAAATACTTGAGCCCAGCTATAGCGTCCTAATTTTTACATGTCTAACCGATTTGCTGTCATCTTCAAATTAAAGACTTTTTTTCCAAATAATCCTAACAAATATTACAATTGGCTAAATTATCCTAGTAAAAAAATATTTGACTAAATAATTCTCCTTTTACCAAGTCAGCGTGAGGGTGAATTTTTAAAAAAAAGACCGTTAATTGTTTACTGTCTTTAAAAAGAAGTTCCTACTAAAGTGTGAATCATTCACCGCTTTTTTGAAAATTATTTATTAAGATTTTTTATTTTGTTAAAATAATATGTGATTTGTTATAACTTTTATACGGTTTCTAGGATTATATATATATGAAATAGAATAAAGTGTGGTTACTAGAATTATATGTGGATTATTAAAATTTTTGTTTAATTGTTAGAATTGTATGGGTAGATTATTAAGATTTTTTAAGTTGTTAAGATTGTATGTGATTTGTTGAAAATTTTATGTGGTCGTTAGGATTATATCTGAGAAATATAAAAAAAGGTTTTCTAAAAAAAGACTGTGAATGATTAATTATTTTTGTAAAAAATTTAAAAGATAGCGAATCATTTACAGTTTTCATGAAGACGGTGAATAATTCATTGTCTTTAGTCGTAGATTACACCTTAACTTCTATATAATAAAAGAAGGATTAGTTTGTCAAAAATAAATTGTAGAATTATTTATCTAATTAGAAAATTTTATACAATTATTTGAAACAAAAATCTTCAAACTATAGGCTAGGCTGTGACATTATTATATAATATTTTAGGCTAAATCTACGGGAAGGACGTGTTTGGCAAACTTGGGTTTTGTTACTTCGACCCACAACATTCATGCACTCGTCGATATATGCAAGTCGAAACTTCCAATTGGGTAGGAATAAGTCAAAAATGTCAAACTCATTTCCGCCCAATTTGGTGAGTCCCGTGCGAAACAAACAAAAAATGAACCACCTTATCTTCGCATAATATCCGAATTCATGCACTGACTTCCTCGCAAAACAAACAGTTGTGGGGAATCCACATGTTGAGATCATGTGTACAGAGTTCCGCAATAAAAGTATAGATTTCTTTACGCTTATAAATTTTCAAACTTTTTTTTTTTGAGAAAGATAGATAACACGCTACCCGCTTCGTTTTATTTCATTAAGAAATAAACTTAGTTAGAAATGTGAATCAACTAAAATTCGAACTTGGGTCTCAGGTACCAGCCACCAAGCCCTTTGCCATTTGCTCTAGGGACGGACAGTATAAATTTTCGAATGTTAGATCTATTTTTTATCATTTTTATTCGTTAAATTATATTATTCAATCAACCACTTACTCAATTTTAGAGAATCACTATCATCTTAATTGAATGTCACTATCATCCCAACCGCACATCCTTCCATCCAATGGTCGAAAACTTATGAGTACAAATGGGTCTAAACTCGTAAGAGTCGAATAGCCATTTTATATATATCTCTTCTAGGATTGAGTAGTACTCTTAGGATTGAGTGGTCTCCACAGAATAATAATATTAATTCAAAGGTTAGAAATGATTAAAAGAGTTGATCTAAGGACTAAAAAGTCGAAAGAAGTAGATCATCTGTACTTCCAATAGTATAGTAGCTCTCTCTCTCTCTCTCTCTCTCTCTCTATATATATATATATATATATCAAAATAGGTTACTATATTAATATCAAATGCTTTGTGCTATTAGGTTCTCAGCCTTTGGATGAAGGGATGTGTGATTAGGATAATCGTGGTTCTCTAGGTTTGAATGGGTAGTTAGTTGAATAGTATGATGTAACGGATAGAAATAGTTAAAATGATAGATTTTACGGTGGAAAATTCGATAGCACAAAGCGCTTGGTACTATCGATAGTATAGTAACCAGACTCATATATATCATATGCATCTCACTTGGAATCATATTTTTTTTTACTTTCAGATATCAATCAAACTTATTGATTATTCTTAGTGCAAGTGGTAAATGATTTAGTGATTGGTACCCGAGATCTCAAGTTCAAAACCTAGTTGCTTCACATTTTCAGCTAATTTTTTTTTTTTAAAAAAAATATATATGCGAATGTGATTAGGATGCTACCTTTTTCTCTCAAAAAATAAAAAATAAAAATCAGTTAAGCTGCATTGAAGTTTTTTTTTGTTTTCACTTTCAGTTATCATTCAAGCTGCTTTGAAGTTTAGATGAAGTGCTTATCCAACCTTTGAATGCATGTGTGGGGCTCGGATGTTCAAATCAAGCGACATCTGAGTAAGACATATCTGATCCAACTTCTTCTTCTTCTTCTTTTTCTAAAAAAATCTGATCTATAACTTTTTATTTTTGTGTGGGGTTCGGATTCTATCGAACAGATTGGAAAGTTAAAAAGAAGATTTTGCAATTTATTATAACCACCCAATGCTTGCGACTTGGCAATACGTCGGTCCGACACGTGAATCATGGCTGGCACCACGGACCTTCCACTTTCCCCACTTCCAAATCTTACGTGGTAAGGGTCCGCACTGGTGCATGACCAAAACCGCCTAAGTTCAGACCACCACCACCACCACCACCACCACCACCTCCTCATGTCACTTCTAAATTTTATATGCGTCCTCCTCGGCCTCAGGCATCCATTGACCCCGTCGCTTAATTGATTACCTAGGTGCTCTCCTGGCTTCTTTCTCCCCCACTTGTGTTCGCTATTATCGTGCATTTTATTTTTTATTCGATGAGGAGAACTCTGTTGGATTTATAAAATCCCGCTTTACCGGTTTCCGAACCTGCCAACTAATCATGGACTGGATAATTTTTTCGTCAAGCGCGTCAAGCATCACTGTTTAGAGATATATTTATAAATATTTTTTAAAATATTGTTAATGCACTAACATTTATATGAAATACATACCAACTGATATATTCGCATGTGTATCAGATATATTCTAAAAGTCACATTCATAGTACGAAAGTATTATTATTATTTTTTGTTATAGTGCTATTATAGCTGACAGGTCCTTATAAGGTATTCTACAGTACTATTGATGAGTTGATATATTATCATTGAATTGTAAATATTATTATAAGTAAATCCTAAATACTATTTTAAATATTCTTATTAAATTCTAAATTTTATATATATATAGTGCTAATATTATCAATAGTATTATAGGCTATATCTTAGTGGGGACTCAAAAGCTTTTTCTCTTTTCGCTATTGGTAATTAGGCAAAGTACTTCCTCAGAGGTAACAACAAGAGCAACAACTGTACGTGTTGTACAATACTGCTTGAAGTAGAGCCAGAATTAGGTCTCGGTTGTTTTTTACTCGGTCTTTTCTTTCTATCGGGAAATGTTTTCTTCTCAAGTTGCTTGAAAGCTACGACCCACGGTTAAAAATACTAACGAGAAGGAAGATGTGATAGAAAATACAAAAACTCTTCTTAGAACAATACATTCTTGCGACCGACTGTCTCTACCGCAAGTGATAAAAAAAATTTAATAATTTATATCCGATATTTGAAATTTAAATTCTAATTGATTCACATTTTTCGCTAAGTTTTATTCTGAAAAAATGAAACGGATAATATACTACCTTTCTCTCAAAAAAATTAATACACTCTTATGATTTCTAAGTTTTTATGTGATAAAGCATGAGATTTGGATAAATGAGACACTAGTCTCCCATTTCAGTTGAGAGAAGCGAATAGCTTATTACTTTTCTCTAAAAGAAAATAAAAGTTTAAAAACAAAATTATGATTCATGGTACTTTCGACCTTGAATTTGTCTCTGTTAGGCTTAGACCTTCTAATCGCAGACAATCTAGGACTGGTTTCATATGGAATCTTCCTAACTGTACTTAAATACTTTGGTTGGTTTAGCAAGGTCTGTTATTAATTGTTCTATAATGATATCTTTAAAAGATCATTTTCATCATACAGTAATTTATATGTATTTTACTGATACTTTTTTATATATTTTTTCCTTTTGTTTTTATATGTGTTTTGCAATCATCCCCATATGTATTGAAAAATCTAGTAGCAAAAGTAATTTATTTCCACATACGTGATGTAAAGTTTCAATTTGGTTTGAGCATAATTTGATAATACGATGACTAATAAAATTATGGTTGTAACCCTTACCGTAACGTAGCTTTTGGGAAAATTTTTCAGTAGCGTTTGTGACCGTATTTTTGTACTATAAAAAATAATAACCGTTTTATTTATTTATTTTTTTTTTTTTTGAGAAATAGATAGCACGCTACTTGCTTCGTTTATTTTATTTAGAAATAAACTTAACTAGAAATATTGATCAACTAGGATTCGAACTTCATTTTTAATTTTTTTAAAAATAATATTTTGTAGTACAAAAGTGATTTTTGTAGGCACCGATCTCCCCAGCTACTATATGATCCTGATGCCGTGCATCAAGATTCGTGCGCTGCGCTGAGATGCGGATTCAACTGCTATCCGAGGGTTGGAGCGCCGTCTCAGCCAAGTTTCGTTCTGGGCATGCCACGTGACACCCTTACTCACGCTTCCAATGCTTGCTTCCAATGCTTCTTCCATTGTGCATTGCGGTGGTATGTTAACCCTTCCCGCTTACTTCAGCAGGGTAGTCCTAACGCCAAAACTGAATACTAAATTTCTTCTAAAATAGGGCCTCGAATGAATTGAGATTAAGATATCTTGTGAGGCGTCTATTGTATCACATTTGTACCATATTATTGATAACAAATTATTCATATTTTTTTTTAAAAAAATTATAATAAAAATAATTTTTTTCTAATCATGATAAAATAAATAAATTCAAAAAAAATTATTTAATTAGTTGAAAAACATCACGGCATGTCTCGTTAATATAACTGGTGTATTTTTTTTTTTTTTCCTTCACTCAGCTATCCTGAACCTCTCAATTGGATTAAAAAAATAAAATTGCCACCAACAGAACAGAACAGAACAGAAGCGCGCAACTACTATGTGGCCAACCCCCGAGGCCCCAAATGCATGCATCTCTCCCCGCCCCTCCCCCTATATAAACCCCCCCACTCATTTACTCCCTTCTCCACTCAGCACCTCCTCCCCATTTCCCAACATCAATTCTTCCAACCGGCGCTGCTGCGCACTGGTTTATCCTAATCCTACAGCAGTGCAACGCGGCGGCGGCGGCGGCGGCGGCAGCAGCAGCAGCAAAACTGCTGCAGAATTAATTGGCCGGAGAAAACAAACAAACAAACAAACAAACAAACAAACAATCCCCTCAAATTGAGATGGCCCCATCCCTCCCCTCCTCTCTCGATTCCTCCTCCGGCTCTGCCGTCGCTGTCGTTACAGTTCTATCCAAATGCACCGTCTATCCGGACGCCGCGTCGGTGCTGGGCGATCTGAAGCTGTCGGTCTCCGACCTGCCGATGCTGTCGTGCCACTACATCCAGAAGGGCCTCTTCTTTTCTCGCCCTCCGATCCCCATTGCCGCCCTCTTGTCCCTCCTCAAAACCTCCCTCTCCCGCGCGCTCTCCCTCGTCCCGGCCCTCGCGGGCCGCCTCGTCACCCTCCCCGACGGCCGAATTGTGATCTCCTGCGACGGCTCCGGCGTCGAATTCTCGCACGCCGCCGCCCCATCGCTCACGCTCTCGTCGCTCCTCCCTCCCTCCTCCGACGTGCCGCTGCCGGTGAGATCGCTCTTCCCCTGCGAGGGCGTGATCAGCTTCGACGGGCATTTCCGGCCCCTGGCGGCGTTCCAGCTCACCGAGCTCGGCGACGGCGCCGTCTTCGTCGGCTGCGGCGTCAACCACGCCGTGGTGGACGGGACCTCCCTCTGGAGCTTCTTCAACGCCTGGGCCGAGCTCTGCCGCGGCGGCGCGCCCGAGCCGCCCGAATTCCGCCGCGACTTCTTCGGCGGCTCTCCGGCGGTCCTGCGCTTCCCCGGCGGCGCGGGCCCCGAGGTCACCTTCCCCGTGAACGCGCCGCTGCGGGAGCGCATCTTCCACTTCGCCCGCGAGGCCGTCCAGGACCTCAAGGCGCGGGCCAACCGCCGCGCCGTCGTCAGGAAGCTGTGCTCCGACCGGCTCCGGGAGGCGGAGATCTTCGGGAAGCTCGCCCACGACCCCAAGGCGACCTCGGAGGGGGCGGGGGCGGGGGCGGGGGCGGGGGCGGGAGGAGGCGAGGCGGGAGCCGTGACGACGTTCCGGATGGCGGTGAACTGCCGCCACCGCGTGCGGCCGCGCGTGGCCGCGGAGTACTTCGGGAACGCGATCCAGAGCGTGGCGACGCGGGCGAGCGTGGGGGATGTGGCGTCCCGGGAGCTGCGGTGGGCGGCGGGGCTGCTGCACGCGAGCGTGGCCGCGCACGGGGACGCGGCGGTGCGGAAGGCCGTGGCCGAGTGGGAGGCGGCGCCGCGCTGCTTCCCCCTGGGCAACCCGGACGGGGCCGGGATCACCATGGGCAGCTCCCACCGCTTCCCCATGTACGACGGGAACGACTTCGGGTGGGGCCGCCCCCTGGCGGTGCGCAGCGGCAAGGCCAACAAGTTCGACGGCAAGATCTCGGCCTTCCCCGGCAGGGACGGCGATGGGAGCGTCGACCTCGAGGTGTGCCTCGCGCCCGACACCATGGCGGCGCTGCTCCAGGACCACGAGTTCATGTCCTACGCCTCCGCCCACAATTGACCAACCCAAGCGCCGCCGCCGCCGCCGCCTCCTTTCTTCTTCTTTCTTCTGCTTCTTTCTTCTTTCTTCTTCTTCTTCTCCGCGGCGGCTGTGGATTTGCCTGTGTGAAAGGGACGTGATGAGATTTGGGCCTACCGCAGAAGATATAGATATATAGATATTTATATATGTAGTAGTGCTAGCTAGTGTAGCGGTCTATCAATAAAGATGGGAGGCAGGAGACGATGGCCGCCGTTGAAGGACCAATGATAAGTGTACGAGTAGGAGAGAATCGATATTTACAGAGCTAGTTTTGTTATTCGGAGCGGCAACATTAGTTCTGGAAATATCAATTTTCAAAGTATCTAACCCCACATAATAATGGCTGCGCTGGCAGTGTCGTGCTCTTCGACCTTCCAAAAGTCCCCTGCGATTGTTAGAGGGCAGAATTTGGAGGGAACTCGTAAATCGATATTTCTAGGATTTGGGAAGCTAGCTGGGAGGGAGGATTAGTGCGTTGGGGATGTAAATAGCCCTCGTATTTAACCCATTAATGAAGAACGGAGACGGAGAGAGGGTTGAGGGGCCTAAAGAGGGGCACAGCTGATCTAGCTAGTGAAACTGACACTCCTGCCACTTACTTGTATCCTTTAATTTTGATTTACAAGTTACTCTTCTGTTTCTTGCCTACTTTTCTTTTTAGTGATGATCTTCCCATTCTTATTACTGCAAATTGCCCGTCCTATGTATCGACAAGGATAACCGTAGCCGAAAGCTCGGGATAAAATCTTAATTCGCTTGTGAATCTTAAAAAAAAGTCAAATATGAAAGGACTCGAACACAGTTCTCTTGTAATTCTTTTCGACGGCACCTCTCGGCGGCTTACAAAATTTAAGATGGAAACTCACCTTTCTTAGAAATTGAAGCACCAAGCACGCTTTGATCCTTGGCTCTGTTTTTTATACCAAGGGCAAGAACGATTTCGAGTGTGTGCTGTGCTGTGCTGTACTGTACTGCTGTGTGCCCCCTACTAGTGAATGAAGATTTTAGCGACAGCTCTGCTAACGTCACCGCACTCGTAGCTGCAAGGATGACAAGTGAGTTTGCAAACACCACAATCAACGCATTGCAAACCGCCTCAAAATATAAAAAGTTTCGCGAGACTCTCTCCTGTTCGGCTATGCTTCGACAAGCGAACAAGACGAAAGCATTGCAGGGGAGGGAGAGGAACTTGCGAGAATGGATTTGCTGTACGTAGCTTTCCTTTTTCTTGCATTTATTAGCTTTTTTTCTGCAGTACACATCTTCTAATTGCTTCATTTCCCAGTTTTCTTCCTCTCATTAATATATAAGGGGATTTACGGGCGACCGTCTCTATCGCAAATGGCAAAGGACTTAATAGTTAGTATCTGAGATTCCAAATTCGAATTCTAATTGATTCACATTTCCAGCTAAATTTATTTCTAAAAAAGAAAAATAAACGAAGCGGATAGAAATACTCCAAAATCGAGATGCTCGAACGTTCCCAACAAATCATAAGGGAAACTAACAAGAAAATTCCCCATTTCGAAATACAGTAAGAATTGTTTGATCTTCTAATCCTGAACCATTTTGAGCCCAATCTTACAGAAATAATGAGCTCAACACAAGAGTCCAGTTAATAATGCCTGGCAGGTAGTTCGCTCAAGCACCCCGTATGGAGGAGCCCGTTTATTGGGTAGAGTATTTATTTGTTTACGTGAGGAGTGTTAATGGGCTTCACGAAACACTGGTGAGGCCCAAATCCGGCCCGTCTAAGAGTGGGCATTGTTCCACCGATTCTGGCCCAGCCGGGTGTCTTTTCCGTATTTGGACTTTTGAGAGTACCAGTGGGGATGTTAACGGGCCGAGAACTGGACATACTGAGGGCCCAATTACTCGGCCCCTTCCCTTACTAATTGGGATCTGAGATCCCCTTCCACCGTGCCCGCCCTCTCTTTTTAGTTTTTAGTTTTTAGTTTTTAGTTTTTACCCTCCGCCGCGCTCGATCGCCGCATGACAGAGAGAGAGAGGAACCATCCGAGAGGTATTGGATCGTTTTTAGTTTTTCAACTTTTGGTTGTTTTCCAAATCTCGTTACGGTAATTTTTCATTTTCAACACACCGTTGATCTTTTTTGTGTATTTTATCTCCTTTTTGATAGATTTTGGGTGGTTTATTTTTATAATTTTAGTTCCTGAAATGATGCGAGAGCTTGTTTACAGTTCGTGATTAGCGTGCGACTTCTTTCGACGGTGCAATTTATGAATCTAGCTGCTTCAATGTAAACTCATTGTTTTTATAGGATGAACATCGGTTTATTTGCCCTCTGTCCGTTTCACTGCATGTAAATGGATCTAAATACTTAAAATCAGTGATGTTGAGTTGTATTTCTTATTTATGTACTGATTAATTTAACTAATTAGTACAACTTGTATTGTTTCAAATTTTATTGGTACCCTTCTGAATTGGTGGCTGAGCTGCTTCCCTGTAAAATGACGTGTTTGGCGGGCCTATGCTTTTAAAAAAAAATCTAAAAAAAAAAAAAAAATCAGAAATAAGCTATTGAGCACTTTATCATGATCTTTTATGCAAGTTTCTTCGGGATAATTTTTTTGCCAAGCCAGATGTTTGACGAGATTTTTTGAGAAAAGTTTTTGTTATTTAGGAACACAGCAGCTTCATTGGGTAGAGATCTATTCAGTTTTTGTTTCTTTTTGGTTTGACATCTCTATCTTTCTATTTTCTTTTTGTTTTATGAACTTACTTGTTCTAGATGAAGTGCATACACTTACTCCATGGTCAGTCTAATGATGGTTTTATTGCTTTCATATTTTAATAATTGATTTAGTAACATGTGCTTTACGACTCTTCCGCTCTACTCTTTAGTTCAATGACATTTTTGGTGATTCAGGAAAAGGATTCAATTTGCGCAGTCACAGCTAAATGTAGCTGCTGTTAAGTTTATTGCTTGCAACCAAAGAGGGAAAATTGCTTTTTCGGTGATCTCTAACTGCCACCATGACACTTTAACAGGGAACAGCATGCACTGACTCCAATGCTAGAACCTAGAAGAGAAAAAGCATAGTTCGTTACAAAAATGACTTTTTGATTTTCAATTTCCTCCACCGAAGCCGTTTAAGCACAATGACAAGGAGTTGGTTGATAATAACATCTGTCTGGGAGAAAGAATTGTTATTCTCGTCGGTAATTTGTTTGTTTTCAAGTATTGGGTGAAAATTTGAAAGCATGAAGGTATTCTGGAAAAAAGTAAAACGGATTATTTCAAGAAATTCAATCTATGTGGCATTCCTATTCATCTGTGTCATGTGCCTGCTGTTTTTACTTAACTCCAGCCTTCCAGAGGTATCAACAGACACAAGTACCGACAGATCTTCTGAAGCTTCATCACATTGTGTAAGACTAAAAGAAATGGGCTTATGCGAACTTGGAAATATGATGATTGCGATGTTGCCTGATGACCTTGCATTCACCGTATTTGTCCCCTCGCAAGTGGCCTTCGAACATGTTCTGAAACTAAGAACCAATGACAGCTTAACAGAGCAAAATGTAAATAACACATATGCCATTGTCTCGCGTGTAATGGGATTCTCGTCGATTCCGCGACATTTACCTTCTGAAGCAGTACCTTTGAGGAAGGAGATATCATATGACTCAGTGTCAGGGTTCAGATTATATGCTTGGAAAGATTTCGATGGTACTTTGGTTGTTAACGGCGTTAGATCAGAATGTGTTGATATTAGAAAGGGTGAGATCATTGCGCATGTAATGAAGGGGGTGATAATGGATGCCGAGTTTGAGCAGTCATTTTCTCCAGATTATGAAGACTAATTGAGTGCTTCAAATTTTCCGGTTTATTATTGTGCCAATTGCTTTTTTCTTTGACAGCTTTCTCCCAGTGTTCACACCGCAGAAATCGTAGAGCATTTAATTTTGCATTAAGGTGTTTCTTCTATCAGAGATTTCGCAATTGATTTTTGGTTAGTAACTTTGCAGTGCATTAGAGGATAAAGTTGGAACAAGAATTTTCACGTTCTCCTTATGATTGTTTATCGACTTTTGTGATAAAAAGGTCTTCATACTTGTGTGTATAGGAAGTGATTACAGACACTGTTCTGATGTAAGACTCTCTTTACTAAAAACTTTTTAGTTCCGACTATTTATTTTTGCTATTTGTCCAATTTTTCGTTCTCTTGAGCCCTCTTTACACCTTGTACAGATATAATGTATATATCATTCCAAACGAAAAACCACGATCATCATTTATTATCCAGTTGGTCTGGAATATTCACCGGCTAAAGCAGGCAAAAATCTGACTGAAATGCATTCCAGGGAAGTACGATACTGCAAAAAAAATTAAATCATGCTCACTCTCGAAGAGAAAAAAAAAAAAACATAAAATCTCAATAAACATCAATTTGTTTCATAATTTTTATTTTCAGAGGATGAAGATGAATCAATTAATAGTTTGTTTAATTAGACAGAGTGATAAAGAGGGGATGATGTATCATTCCAGTATGGCAGCATACAGAAGTTCATTGAATCCAAGATAATTACAGTTTTTGTGCTACACTACACTAGTATATACCATGCATTCCAACCATACACTTGCCTTCCCACCGTAAAATCATTTGGTATAACAAAAAACTAATTCCTTACCCACGTACAAGAAAAGAATATAAGATTCCCATTATGTAATATATTCCCATTAACCACATACATAACAATACCACCACGGATGCACCCAAATCACGCAAACTTTCTCCGAGAGCCCTTTCGAACTAAAAAAATCATTACAAAATCAACTATACTTAATAACTGGTAACCTAAAGAACCTCCGTATCACCCACTGAATCGGTCTAAGCAGCTGAGCCCTCTTCTTCCGCCAGAACCAAATGGCCGCATTGTACTGCTCATTACGTATCTTCCTCGTGGCTGCCCTCCAATCAAACTTCTCCATCTCCCTCCTTGCAGCTCTACCCATAGCTTCTCTGAACTCACTGCAGGACAACAGCCGCTCAATCTTGCGAACACATTCATCGAGGTCACCCGGTGGATATAAGAAGCTGGTTTTGCCATCCTGCGATTCGGGTATAATATCAGGTATCCCTCCGGCCCGGGCTGCAACTACGGGGACCCCTGACGACATTGCCTCCAAAACAACAAAGCCAAGGGTCTCAGATTCGGAAGGCATCACGAAAACATCCCCACTGGCATAGGCCTGTGAGAGCTCCTCACCATGTAGGGTTCCTGTGAACACCGCTGGCATGCCTGAGAACATTTGTTCGAGTTCCGGCCTGAGCTATGTAGAAAGAGATTGTGTTAACAAATCATTCCTACAAGCGGTTAATATTTATGTAGAATCCTCTAGTAGCTCGCAAGACCTTCTGTCAAAAGAATAGAAGACCAAAAATGCAAGTGTATGTCACCTGAAAGGCCCATCTCCTATAAATGAAATTCTTGCCCCTGGTAGCCGATCCATGACCCTGTTCAATCACACATTCTCTTTAGGTGGTGAAAATAGTTGTAACGTTGAATAGTTGAATAGGAACACAACAGATACAGAAGTGTTGACTACTCATGACGACAAAAATATTCTAAAACGAGAAGATTTAACTGAAAGTTGAACTGAAAGCAACTAGACAGAACATTTTTCATCAAAAAAAAGGAGAAAATTTACAATAACAAACAGTTGAGATAGCAAATAAGCTATCTTAGTAATATAGAATGATGGCTCTGAAAGTGCAAGCTTACCTTTTTAGGAAATCCAAGCTTTTTTCAACTCCTAAGCGTCCAACATAAATTATCAAGGGCTTTTCAGGTTCACCATTGCTAACAAGGGGAAACACATGCCAAACACTAGTCAGAATATTTGTGCTAGTAGCAGAGACCGAGCGAGCGAACGAGNGGGGGGGGGGGGGGAGGATTAAAATTACGTTAGCCTAACACGCATTTCATGGCTGCGGTAACGAGGATGGAAGCTTTCCGAATCCACACCCTTATTCCATAGGCGGATTTTGTTCGCTGCAAACCAAGAAACCATGAGGGGAGGATGGTAAATTACAAGAGAAAACATATCATTTGAGTTTTCTTTTCCTGCTAACCTGCTGTTACACGGGCTGCTTGAAGATCCCGCCCAATAGCAACAGAAGGCACCAGCGTGAGATCAGCAGCTCTATGTAGGAATTCTTCAAAAAGCAAAAAGAAGTGTTAATAAACCTTTATAGGAATAAGGAGGGCATGTGATACACAAAAGGAGAAAAGAAAGGTAAACCTACTTATAATCAGCCACATTGGCTTTACCAACCAACTGAATGTGTATCTGGGAATGTATCTGAAAAGCAAGCACAAGAATCAGCTACCCAAAATATTCACTACCTGAACTCTTCATAAAGTTCAGCTAATAACATGCTACATACATTTTTAAGAATTAATTGTTGAGATGCATCTCAAACCACTAGCTGCACTTTATAAAGCTTTAGGAAACACACAGCAGATACTCTTCAACATCTTATTCTTTGAGTCTAACAATTATTAGAATGCGGTAGTCAAGAGAAGCCGACTCACATTGGAACATGCGTGTGATATGACATTACTAAAGGTACACAAAGCAACTTTGCAATTATAAGAGCACCAAATACCTGAAATGTTGTATGAAAGGAGGCTATTATGCTGAAAAGCTGAATTTTCATATATTATATTTCATTTTCGGTTAGAATTACCATGATTCCAGGCGAAGAGGCATGTATTATATCTGGCCTGAATTTCGCTACCTCTGATATTATTCGAGGACTAAGTGCCAGGGAAAGTGGAACTTTCTGATACCACGGGCAGGGGAAGCTGAAAAGAGAAGGTCATTAGCACAAGCAGAATAAAGAAACAACTATAGCATAAGGATAAATTTATTAACAGCAGAATATTTTCAAACTACACTTAAATCTATCCGCAAAACACCAATGATTAGCTTGGAAGCACACTTATACAGCCAAGAAGGGTGTAGAGTATTGAGACTCTGATTAGCCGCCCATTGATTCGAAATCGCATGGAACTTCTACTTTGTTTCACATATAAGCGTGAACATGAACAGTACAAATGGAATAAATTGGGCTAAAAAGCACCTATCCCTATTCTTGAACAAGATCAAAGGGATCATAACTTGAATTACCTCCATGAACCAATTAGTTTTGCTCCATAAAACTCTTGAGGAACGCCCTCATGGGTAGTTACAACTATGACCTGCAACACGCACCAATAAGACAAACGGTTAGACATTATCTAAAAGCCAACGAAGCATGGATATTCCTAGACTATCATCTAACGGTAGTTTCCGTTGCTTCCGATAAGATCGAAAAATTGCAACATATATAAATAGGTCCCTCAATGAAAGAGAACAAAACACCAATTTGGATTATCTGATTCATGAAATCGCAATGGTATATTGCATTAACAAAGAATGCAGGAAAAAGCTGTCCACCAACAAATGAATTTGGTATATACCTCATCGCCCATCTCGCGCAAATGTTTGATGAAATTCTGAAACCGGTTCTTATACCCAGAAACATAACTGTAGATTAAAACAGGAACATAGGTAGGAATATAGATTCAATAGCTAAAAAAAAAAAAATCATTAAGCAAAAGAAGTATAGGAAATAATAAATCAATGAAAAAGTAGGACGGCCGGAAAGATGACAGTCATAACTAATTCTTATGGATAAATTAGTTTCCCAATTGAATGACGCGACCTCACAAGAATATAAGAATCAAGTTAAACTCATATGGCGTAGTGTAATAGTAACATATCAAGCGAAAAGGGTGTTCTCAAATATACTTTGTCCGAGCACCATAAATGTTGCAACCAATCAACTAACAAAGCAGCTTATCCACTAACTAAATTAGGAGTGGCTACCACGCAAAATCACAACTTTTACCAGAGAAATGCTTTACTATCATAGTATTACCCAGAATTACTGCAGTAAAAAGCGGCTAAAGAACCAGGCATTTCACACTAAATTTCACTAAAACTAATCAAACAGGATTCCTTTCAGTTGGGAAAAACACTGACGCGAAGGGCGAGGGCTCGACGAAGAGCGCAATGCGGCGGGGCTTGGAGTTCCCCTCGGCGTTCTCCAAAAGCGGCGGCGCCTCCGCCTCCGCCTCCGCCTCCTCCGCCTCAGCTTTTCCCTCCTCAATCGCCTCAATCGCCGCCCCTTTCTTCTCACGCGCCGCGACCATTCGCCTCCGCTGCGGCAGGGAGAGCCGCAGCGTCCTCCTGGGGAGGAGAGGTCGAGAGCACGAGGAGCAGCAGGGCGCTAGGAGCGAAGGAGAGGGCGAGGAGACGGAGGAGGAGGTGGGGCGACGGAGGGGAAGAGGAGGAGGAGGAGGAATAGGGTTCGAATGGAGGGAAGAGGCCATGGTCGATGAGGGTTCGCGATGCGAGGAGGGGAGGAGGGTTAGAGAATCGAAGGTGGGCGGGGGCATTTTGTCTCGCGCAAATTTGGGTGGTGTTTCGAAAGAGGAGAGAGAGAGAGAGAGAGAGAGAGAGAGAAAGAGTATATTCGCATTTGGGGGTGGGGAATATCTTCGCATCACAAAAAAAAAATAAAAAAAATAAATAAATAAATAAATTATATGAGCATCATCACAGGGCTTGGTATATTCTGCGGTGGATATGGGAACCTTTTTCTTTTCTCGGCTTGCTATTAAAAAATTAGTTTCTTTCCAAGTAAGTAATCACTGGTACATGTCTTTATGCTTTTTCATAAATGGGCCTCTCAATTTTATTTTTTTATTTATAATTTTTTGAATTTAACAATTTAAGTCAATTAAATAAACAGTCTAACAAATTTATCGATAATAATTCTATGAAATTTGATGGATTTACTCACTACTGAGTGATTAAATCTAATATTACTATTAAATTTAATAAAAAAAAATTAGTAAATTGATTAGAATAATTCAAATAAAATTAGAAGTTGCCGAATGTCAATCAAAAAGAAGGTAAGTAGTATTTGTCAAAATAGCATATATTTGAGGGGTTTTAATATATTTTGAGTAATACTACTTGTACACTTAAAAAGTAGATATATATCTTACATCTTGTCTATCTGATGGTTAATATATTTTGAGCAATACTAGTTTACTCTTGTAGATAAATTTATTGTTTAAATGAATGAATTAAATATCTTGCTATCTGTTTTTCAAAAAATAAAAAATAAAAACATTCTTGGATGGAAGTGTGTAATATTTGTATCCCGCTTTGGGATATAAGAGTAGCATCTCTCATACATTTTAACTAATTTCCATCATTTTGGGGCAACTGCAAAGAATGGATATCCTTGGCCAATGAAACTTACAGCCACAAATATCCAATTATTTGTTTTTTTTTTTTTAGAGAGAGATAGTTAGCACGCTACCCGTTTCGTTTATGTCATTTAAAAATAAACTTAGCTGGAAATGTGAATCAACTAGGATTTGAAATGACCAACCGTCCCTAGAGCAAGTGACAAAAGGCTTGGTGGTTGATATCCGAGACCTAAGTTCGAATCCTAGTTGATTTACATTTCCAACTAAGTTTATTTTTAAATGAAATAAAATAAAGCGGGTAGTGTGCTACCTATCTCGCTCGAAAAGAAAAAAGAAAAAAGAAAAAGAAAAAAAAAAAACTAGGATTTGAAATGTGAATCCAATTATTTGTTGAAGATGTTTTTCACCTCTCATTCAATATAAGTTTGGCACATTTTGATGGTTGGTATCCGAGATGGCAAAGGACTTGATAGTTGGTATCTGAGGTTTCAAGTTCGAATCCTAATTGATTTACATTTCTAGCTAAGTTTATTTTTTTAAATGAAATAAACGAAGCGGATAGCATGTTACCTATCTTTTGAAATAAANACTTCATTCACGTGATATTAATAGCAGTTGGCCGTTTTGAAATTTGGACCATTAGGAGGGTTTGAATCATGGAAAAGTTTACAAGGCTTAAAAAACACAACTCCAACTGATCTCCAATCTATTGTAGATCAATTATAGTATATCCATGGAGGAATGGTGAATTTCAATCTCCTAATATTCATTTTCGGCCGTCCATAAAATAACCTTGTCCTAAAATTATTTCTCCACACCAATCTAGCCACAATTTATACACAAAGATAACTCTAATGCACAGGGTTTGTCAATTGAAGTTACTTGTAGTTCATGATGATGCATCAAATGAAGTAACTGCATAAAAAAGGTAGGCCATCCCTTTCGGCGCCTGCGGCCACAGACCCACTCGAAATATATGAAGACACTGCAGTTACGATCCTTTTCGCAACCCAATAGGTGCACAACATTTATGGGAAGGAAACTATAATTTATGCAAAGATTTGCAGCAAACAAGACAAGACCTACTTTGCAGGAAGGATGCTGTAATGAGGGATTTGCAAGTAGTGTAGGAAAGGGATGGGATTATGAAACATCCAAACAAACATATTCCAGTTATAACATACAAGGAAACTCCTTTAGAAATGGTTTATGTGTATTGCCCCCATACAAATGTGTCAGCGCAGCTTCAAGCTAACACCCGGAGTTAGAAGACCTATTCCTGAACTGTTTTAAACACCGATGCATATCATATAATCCAAGCAAAGCATTCAGATAATCATGCAGCATAATTGAGTATTTGAAGCAATCATAAGTTAAATCCTAATAATAGAGCTTCTATTTTGGAGCCAATGACATTTCAGTAAACTTTGGCAGGTCCAATTGACTCCTAACTGGCATTTGTCCTAGGGGTCTCGGAGAGAGTACAGAGGCAGTGCTTTATCTAGCACCTTCAGATTCTTCCTGCCTCTGCCCTGTCCACAGTCCGCCTCACCTCCTCTGCGGTGATGGTCTCCACTCACTCTCCAACTCCTTACAAAGGAAGAACAACAGGGCCCAGCAGGCCCAGTAGGCCCAGCAACACCTCAAAAGAACCGCTTGCGTAGCAGCTTTTCTTTTTAATGTATAGTGTCATCTTGTCATCTCCCCTGTTCTCTGTTAATCATACCGCATCATTTTCATTCTCCTATATCTTTTTGAGATTTGCCTCTCGCCACTCACCACCCACCACAACACTCCAAGAATATACTGAGCGTTGACCGAGTCAATGCTTCCACACACATCTTTAGTTGGTTCCTGTTAGAACCAGCCAATCATAGCATACTCACTCCTATTTCAAGGGGAAAAGCAACAAAGAGGCTTTATGTATGACAACATGTACACATAGCCACAAATAACAGTGAAGTAAACTTGCTCCTAAATTGCCTACAAGAGGCAGTGATACAACATTTTCTCCCTCTTCCCTTGCTACTTTTTCTTTTTCTTTTTCTCTATTCTTTCTCCTTTACATTGTTGTCACATAGTCACTCTCTCCACATGTAAATAGGATCTTTCGTTTCTCTCTCAGCATATATATATATATATATAGAGTCCTTAGCATCTTCCTACTCCTACCACTTATTACAGCAACTCCTCCAGTTTACAAAGATGATGAGAAAGAGTAGCAGTCGCGTAAGCATCAGCCCTGATGCCACCGAGAAGCCTACAATCTCTCTTACACCCAATTATATCTATGCAAGAGCCACAAAAACCCAAAACCATGTTCCCAGAAGCTTAAAATCCCGGTTTGTCAGGAAAGCCCATGTTTCAGTCGTGAAGTTTTTCCGGCGCGTGGGTGCCAATGCGAAGACAGCCTTTTGTTTCATCTCCAAAAGAAGGTCTTCCTCAGCTACTGCTACAAGCTCGACTCATCAAAATTTCGCACCTCCTAGAGATTCTCACCAGAGCGAGGCCATCGAAGACTGCATTAAGTTCATCAATTCATCATCTAGGAAATACAACTAGATTGCGCACTGAAACGCATGTATGCTTCTGCTTGATCCTAGTACTTGCTTGGAAATGTATTGTGCCCTTCTTCTCTTCCTAATGCTATCGCATTGTCTATCCGTATTATCATTTGAGCTGTTAGGCATGAGCTTATTTGGGACTCCACTTATGTACTTAATAGACTGAAATTGTTGCACCTGATTTACATGCAAATGGGGGAACTCAATGGGGAAGAAGCATTAAATAGAGGGAAAGAACAACCTTCCCCATGCAGCCATGGCCATGGCAAAATCTTAAATAATCTTACCTAGCACATACACTCGATACTTCTCACAAAGACAAAGTATTGGTCTATATGGATCTAAAGGAGATGTAATCACCAAATGTTACCATAGGATTGGACCTAAACCCATAGTATCTGGAGGTTCCTGTAATCCAAATCAACTTGTGCAAAACCTCTGAATATCATACTTACTATCTTTATCCAAAGTAAATGTGAAAAAGAGATTCCACCGGCTTTCCTGATATCAGTTGTCTTTTTCAGTTTACAGTGCATAGACATGTCCAACAAACTACTGATAATTTACCACTAAAAAGTTCAAGCAACTATAGAAAATTAAAGAGGTAATAATCACTAAAAAAATCGAGCACACCAACCCCTATAGAACCACACAAAAGTCCGTAAGTAATCACTCAAATTAACAGATATTAAGCTAAATATTGAATTATCAGCCTTCCTCTGAGTCCTCAACAGCCTCTTTTAATATGATTTATCCTCATCTAACAGTCAAAGATACATTACACTATGCAGAATAACTAACGACAGGACACTCATTGAATTTGTTGAAACAACAAATTGGAGAATCAGCGTGATATATTGACAGCCATTGATGCACAGAAGGAATAACAAGTCAGTCATCTAAAATTCTTCTGCAGCAATTAAACCAAATGGATTTCTCTAATATTGAGACTTCTAATAGTCTTCACCCTTGATAACCAAAGCTTAGTCTTCCGTCTTCAAAAAGAAGATTCCGTCTCAATTTCACACATGTGGATCGAACGCACCGTGAAGATATTCAGAAAAATCCTATACACTTCCATTCTGACCCTATTCCGACAATTTTATAATCCTCATCAAGGGAACTCTCGTCATGAAAAGGCACGTAACCAAAGTTATTTCACTTGAACCCCAGGTGCTAATCATATATGAACATCCAACTATGATTAGAACATTACTCTCATTCCAGAATCGCACTATATATTGTTTTCTTGCAGCAATTGATCCCTATTTGCGTGCGTCGGTTATATTGCTAAAACAAAACGGTTGCTCCTATAGTAAATAAGTAATAGTTTGTGATCTACAAAGAAAGAATGCATACAGTTTCGAGAACTATTTGGTGCTTCTGTAAAAGATTCCTTGTTAACAAACACACCTGGCCAATAATATTAAGGCCTTCTAGTGCTTCATCATTTTTTCTACTCTTTCCTGTAGATACCCCACGGACTATTATGATCATACAAGAAAATGAGAAAGTGGATTGAACTTAAAATGCATAGAAGTGTAATAGCCTTTGTAGCAGAGTAACTTAGGATATGGTCAACATCTTGCAAAAAATTAAATAATCGGCAGCTCAATTTAAAGCTAAAAGGGAAGTGAAATTAGGATTTCAAATTTCATATGCCAAGAAGTGCTTAACTGCTTGTAGAAAACAATATGTAGATCCCACATTCGAGGGTTGCAACTAACGATTGATAGCGTTCAAACCATAGTAATATATATATATATATATATATATATATATATATATAAAATTAATGTGCACAAAGAGAGCTATCATTTACCAACCCTAAAAGAAGAGAGAAGAGGGAACGAAGAGGAGTGGCGATACCTGGTAAGAGCCGGATGAAACCTAGCGCTCAATCGCACCGTCTCTTTCCCACGAGACGACGATGCTCACAGGTTTACGCATGTCGAAGGGGAGAGGTCGAGGGAGGCTCCTAAGTAGAATGGCGCTGAAGTCGGTGACGGAGCATACTACGGTGCCGACTTGTTTCAGTTTTCTGCGGTAGCTGGCTAGTCGTGAGGGGGCCGAAACACGCTTCCTCCCTATTCCAGCGCTGAATTCGGTGGTGGCACAACTGGAATCGCCGTATTAACATGATGGGCCGTTAAGTATTTAGCTTGAGGCCCATAGCGCGGGTGTTTTGGGCTTTTTGGGTCCAGATAAAGTATTGGACCGAAGGAAACTAATTTCTTAAATGGGCCTTTACTTCACTTCTCGTGAGTACGAAAATGGGTTGGACCATTGCAAAACGAAAAAATTCTATTTTTCATGTGACTGAGACTCGCCCACTCCCACCATTGCAAACACCTTATATATTCTTTTCCTTTTTTTTTTCCTTTTTTGTTTTCGAAGGCATGTTGAAATCTCCAAGTTTGAAACCGGGCCAAGTGTCGTCGGCATCAATTTATTCTTTCTAAAAACAAGCGTAACGTTACTAAATGCTAGACGTCAAGTCTAAGACCTATTAAATATAAACTCTAGCACCAAACAAAAATTGGTGCGTTTCCTGGACAACCAAAACGTCATTCCCGTGTATGCTTTGTGACGAACTTTTGTAGTAAGGAACAACGTCTCATTGGCTCTTGTAAAATTTGGACCAATCATAAAATGCGTCACGTTTTTTATGGAGAGAGTTGGGATTGGGATCCAGCCCACTCCCGACCCCCACCGAATCAGATGATGCCCAGTTGTGGTGTGCTGACCCCGGATGGATATGCTCAAACGCGTGGGCCCAAGTAATGGTGGACTGCATAAGCAAATACATGGCCCAATTTGATCCCCGTACCACATCGCAATGATCCACACGGGCCCTTATCTAAACCTGCGAGGCTGTGATTCCAATTGTACACGCTCACTTTGATGGTGGGCTCCTATTTACTCCTCACACGAGATTTAAAAAAAAGAAAGAAAGAAAGAAAGAAAGAAGTTAGTAATTATTTGCCACCACTTAGTTTCCGTACAAATGAACGTGCTGAATCCAGAAGAGATTACTATACTTGTACAGATGCTTATGTCTTCTCATGATCATATGGTCGAAAATCCAAAAAATTGATGGTTAAAATTGTTGAATGAGAGAAATGGATGGTATTGACGCTTCAGTTGTACCGAAATATCTCTATATGTTTTAGACCGCCTACCCTTCATGTTGATTCATTAATTTGCAGATGCAAGCAATTAACATATTGAGACCCTGTGTGTGTATGTGTGTCTCCGCGCATTTTGATCCCCCAAACTGCTTGCTCAAGCTACGTGATCCAATCCCAAGCTTGTGATCTACCAAAACTACTCCCAGACAATTCACTCAAGCTGCTTGGTCCAATCCGAATTTAGTGAAACTAATCTCCTAATAAATAAAGCAGATAGCAGCTTGCCATCAATTTCTTTAAAGGAATATATATATAAAAAAAAAACATGTTTATCGGGTCAGAAAATACATTTCAGTGAAACTCGCTCCCACCTTTTCGGGGAAAACGTTGGGTAAGTAAATTTGTCTGTACATGCTCTTCGCGATTAATCTCACCAGTGAATTGCTTCCGTGCTCGGTAAAAACTGGCACTAAGCGACAGTGTGGCTGCAACGAGGCTCTGGGGTTTCCTCTTTGAGCAACGAAGGGGAAATATATAAGACGAGAACAGAGAAAATTTTGGGATTTCATCTCTGGACCACCTGACATGCATGTCACTCGATACTGTAGTTTAGATCGAAATAAATCTCTTAATTTACTGTAACAAATTACAACAGGCACCTCACGTCATGAATGTTATGGTACTTTGTAGTAGCTTCTACCCAAAAGATCTGCTAATGAATTTTCATCATCAGAAACAGTATTCACGTGAATTATAATCAATCCTGTACTAGTAGTTGATAGAGAGAATTCAATCATTTACATGCAAAGCGATACATCCTCGCGTTGAATTACAGAGAATATATATCGAAGCCAAATTCCTACTAGTCCAATAATAGCTAGGGAAACTAGGCGGGTTAATTTGTGCGCGGTCTTAAATTCGAGTCCCGTCGAAAAATTGAATAGCGATAGCGAGATGAAAGGCCCTTTCAGAAAGGGTTGGGCGTCGAATTTTGAAAATTAAGAAGAAAAGAACTGCTGACAAGTGACAGCCCTACATATTTATTAATCTTTGAAACATAGAAAATTCGCTGCAGTCATAACTCAGAAAAGTGAAATTGAGAAGGGAGAATTGCGTGCTCTGGATGGCCAGTTTTTCTGGATTTCCGAATTTACGGAAACGGCTCGATTCTCACCATGATATATGCATAGGTTGTAGATATATGGAATGATGAGATTCGAGCCCACTCGCATTAGATGATAAGAGGGGGAAGCGACGGGCGACGGGGGATGGATAGCGAGATCTATGTATGGAAGCAAGGAAAAAGAGCGTAAGAGATAAGCATCAACCTATTTATTGAAAACGAGTCTCTCTCTCTCTCTCTCTCTCTCTCTCTGTGTTTGCTCCTGAGGCCACGTGAACCACGACGGCCACGTATAACTTTGACACTATTAATACTTACAAATCAACCGGAAGACAAATTAATGGCTCAGAATTAACGAGTCTCTATTTCATTATTTTGTCAAATCACTGACAAATGTTTTGCAATTACAAAGTTGCCAAGGAACTTCTAATTAATTAAGTGGCTCTCCTTTAATTTAAACCATTTCATTAACCTTTCTGCAGGAAGAAGACGGCCGAGAGAGCGACTGATCGAGCTGATATACTAGTTGGTGCTTCCCTCATAGCCACTGGAAATGAACTGATCTTTTATGCTTCCTAATTAACACACCTATTTCTATTTTCAGATACAATGGTCATGATCATCATTTGGTCGAACCTTCTTGTTGCAGCTTAAAATACGCAACTTTTATATGTAGAATCTCCCCATCTCAGGAACTCATATAAGCTTCTTTTGCTTCGCTAGTGGGTTAGGCATTTATGCAAGTCTATATCTAGTCCTCAAATCCAAATTTATAACACTTTAACGTAGAACATCATGAGTGTGCCTGTGCCACCAATTTAATCAGTATTAATAACAACAATTGCGAGCTTACCTCGCTAATGAAATGCATATGAAAGGTCTGGCATTCAAACATTAATTGACATCATTTTATTTACTATTATTATTATTATTATTATTTTATATGTGCATATAGTTTTGCTCATTTTCGGACCATGTTTAGACGGAGCCAACTATATATGAGGTGAATGGTCCAACAGGAGAACATTATCCAATATCCAGAGCCCATCAACAAATTAAAAAAAGAAAAGAAAAAAAAAAAAAGGAGAGAAAACCATGCACAGAGTACAATGTTTGGTTCGGGCCAGTCAGGTTTCCGAAAATGTTTGGTTCCTGTTCCCGATTTGTCTTGATAAATTGAATTACTAAATTGATCTTTAGCTAGCATTTTAGTCAAATTCAGGATCTTCTAATTGTTGTAAGCGCCGGTGGTTCAATAACAATAAGCAGTCAAAACGCACATTCATCAACTTCTAGTTATGGATTTTGCATCTACAAGATCCTTCATTGTGAAAAAAATATAGGGAGAAAATACAACAGTAGACAAGCCCTTTTATTTTAAATGTTTTGTTTTTGTTTTTTTTTTCACGCTTGCTCCTTCTTCGCGAATATTATTTCTGTTTCCCGAAGATACCATGGATGATTTTTTCTACAAATAAAACAACATATTTATGGAGAAGAAAATAAGAGGGGGCGTTGGACAAGAGACCCACTGCTTTCTGCGCGATGTGATACATGATTAAAGGCGCCGAAGTAAAATTGAAAGCTGCTATGCTCTTTCCTCCGCAAGTATTAGTTAATTATTATATATATCCTCGGCTAATCACTGTTGCATTATGAATTACCAGATTTGGAAGGTTTGATCTCGACCGTCGCTCCCGCTGCCGAAATTAAGAAAGCTACGTGGGCCGTTCATTAGATAGAATGGGACGGGATATAATGCATTGAATGTGTCAGAGTCGTGAGGTCAGCGCCCAGTACGGGCACAGTGTGGCATTTTGGTGATTTTCTCCGTCTCCAATTTGAGCCGTTCGTTGATTCTTCGCACCACCAGATATTTTATAACACGCTCGTCTGCTTGCGAGCGACAGCATCAGAGTGGAAACAAAGAAAATGTTAAACCGAATGAGTGCCTTGATTAACCTCATCTCATCATGTACTTTTCTATTTATTTCTAGATTTCTGCAGGATGTATAGATGCTAAAATAAAGGAGACTTAAAGATCTAACTAATAAGCGCGCTTTTACCCAATAAAAGAATACGGCTTAGGAGCCAAAAACTGACCCTTAATTAACTAAGTTTTATATAGATAATATCGGCTTATTAACATAACGGGCGATTCCTTGTTTTTTCTTAGTGGTGGTAAAGGACCCAGGCTGTCCTCGGTCTAATAGAAATAGATCTTTTGGGCGGGACCATGCTTGGATCGAACTTGGACTCGAAAGTGTAAAAAAATATTCTACACACAGAATATTATTCCGTTACTCACTGGTCGCAATATAATTTCATATACAAAAGCCCAACTGCATCGGAGGGGACTCGCGCGCATAGCAGGGCACCACACTGCACATGCTACAGGATATTATTGCCTGGGGCTACTTAATTACCCGGCAAGTTTCATACAATGCACCCAAAATTACCGAACATACAAGTTTCTAAATGAAAATCCGATTAATTGAATGTATCGTATGATATTTAAAAGATTTATATATTGTCACACATCATAAATTTTATATATCTAACTTTTAAAAATTGAGCGATTATTTTTCAAGATTACAAATGTCCAAAAAATAAATCTGTGAAATTTATAATTTTGTATACGCGCGCATACTATCTAATTTTTTTGATATTAATCACTGCCATATTAAAAATAAAAAAAATATTTAATTAAATGTTATAAATTTGGGGACAGACTTGAAAGGAGGTTGGCAATGGGTGTACATGATGCAAACGTACGGGTGAAGCCTGGACGGTTCACGTTTCTACCACGGCGGGCGCTGTGTGTCTCGTAGCGGTGGCACGCGTCCTGTACTTTCACTTTCTATGTAAAATAGCCTTTAGGCGCGGTTTAGGCCCGGACGCAACGCAAAGTACGTACGCTTTCATAAAAACAAAAGATTAAAAAGGCGATGCTTCGGTAAAGCTACATTGAATATTCATCGCGCTACCCATTTAAATATTATATATTTTCATGGTTACTACATCCCTTTACTATTGTTTAAAATAATAATAATAATAATAATAATAATAATAATAATAATAATAATACTGTGAGGTGCGTATAAGAGCACACACGGGTGCAAGTTGCGAGATGAGTCAGAGAGAGGAGAAGAGCCGTACATATCTGAGGCGGTGCTGCGCGAGATTCTTTTCCACCGCGCCGCTCCCATTCGTTGCGATCACGAATAAATTGGCCGCCCACCGCCCCCGCCTCTTCCAGTGAGCTTGCATTCTCTCTCTCTCTCTCTCTATTTCTCTCTCGCTCTCTCTTCTCTCTCTATCTCTCCCTTTGTTTTTGTTTTTGTTTTTGTTTTTGTTTTTGTTTTTGTTTTTGTTTATTATTATTTTTTCGTTTTGGAGGAGAATAATAACTACTGTACTACGAGGAGGGAATCGGTGCTGATCCCTGCGCGCATGTTGTTTTTGGTTGGGTTTGCTTTCTATTTGAAGCGAAGCAGGGAGGCAGGGAAGCAGGGAAGAGCGAGCGAAGGAAGATTCCTTACTAGTACAGATAGTACTACTAGTAGTAGTAGTGAATGAGCAGTGCGTGAAGGGGATTCCTTCACGGGCTCTCCGGGAATTTGACCTTGCTGGCTAGCCTTTACGCTTGATTTGCAAAATTATTAAATAAAACAACTTTACCTACTTCCTTGTAAATTTAATTAGGTCCGAATTGGGTTTGTGAATTGTGATCGGCGGGCAAGAAGATGGGAGTGCAAGTGGCCGGGCCGTGCTTGCATTGGTCGCAGCTGTTTCCCGCCGCCCCCTCCGCCTCTCAGACCCTGGCCTCTGTTTTCGCTTCGATTTGCTCCGCCAAGAGATACGGACCCATCTACGGCTCCGACGCCTCCCTCGCCCACCATCACGTCGCGGAGCACCGGTCGCCGTTCCTCGGCGGCAGCAGGCTGTCGAGAACCCGGTCTTCGGAGATATTCAGGCCGCGGGGAAGCCGGGGGAGGGAAGGACAGCTGCGGAGAGCTGTCAGTGCAGGCCTGGAGCACTTGGACGACGACGACGACGACGACGACGACGATAAGAGAATTCGAGAACAATCAGCTGATTCTCTCGGCGACGACGATCGCAAGAGAGATGCAGAGATCGGCGGCGGCAGCAGAGATGCAGGAGATGCCGCCGCCGCCGCCGCATCTGGTTCGCCCTTCTCCGGCACCGCAAGGCCGGCGATCTGGCCCGACGAGCCCCCGGACTGGCCCGATCGGGACGCGCTGTCGATCGTGGCGGCGAACAGCGGGCCGCTGCCGCTGCCGCTGCGGATCATCATGCAGAAGAAGCAGCAGCAGCAGCGGTGGGAGGAGGACTTCTTCCGGGACGCGGGGGAGTCGGCGCTGAGCTCCGTGAAGAGGGCCTTCTCGTCCATGGTGTTCATCATCCGCGAGCTCCACAGCTTCACGCTCCACATGCGGGAGCTGCTCTTCCTCGAGGATCTCCGGGGGATCCTCGCGCGCGTCCACCACGAGATGCACGCCTCCTTCGTCTGGCTCTTCCAGCACATCTTCTCGTGCACCCCCACCCTCATGCTCTTCCTCATGCTCCTCCTCGCCGACTTCACCGTCCACTCCATGGCCCACACCGTCGCCTCCGCGGCCGCCGCGCCTCCCCGCGATCCCACGCCTCGATCCGCCGCCGTGATGCCGGTCGAGAGCCCGCCTCAGACCAAGCGACAGCGGTTCGCATCGGCGTCGGTGAAGTCGTTCTCGGTGGGGAGGACGGCGGAGGTCGGAGGGAGCGGCGGCGGCGGCGGCGGCGGGGGGAAGGTGAGGCCGGTGGCGGGGTCGAGCGACGAGGGGCGATCCGATGGGTACCGCGAGAGCCGCACGATCGTTCCTGAAGGGATATCGAACGTCCCTGCGACGCTCCCGGAGGAGAAGAGAGTAGAAAAAGACGCATCGGAGGCGGAGGAGGAGGACGAGTCCGTGGTTTGGAACAGAGTGGTGGAGGAAGCTTCTGGAATGCGAGCGAGAGTGATGCACGAGTCGCTTATGGATCCCACCGTCTTGAAGCGGCTCGTTGCGCCCGTTGCGGTGGAGTTCGAGGGCGATGATGGTTCGACGGCGCATTTTAGAACGGAGCTCATGTATCAGCAGGCGCTGTCCGCGGAGCCCGACAACTCTCTCCTCGTCTCCAACTTCGCTCAGTTCCTCTATCTCGTCCTCCGCGATCACGATAGGTATATATCGATCGATTCAATCAATTAGGATTCGGAAATTAGTTACCAGTGATTAATTACCATGCTGTCTATTTTTTTTTCCCGCTTTACTATTTTTTTAAATGCATTGTATGGGTACTGAAAGTGCATGGAATTTGGGGGACAATTTTAATGAACGAACGTGCAGGGCGGAGTACTACTTCAAGAAAGCGGTGCGGATCGAGCCGGCAGATGCAGAGGCTCTGAGCCGGTACGCGACGTTCCTGTGGGTGGCGCGGAAGGACCTGGAGGCGGCGGAGGAGACCTACCTGGAGGCCATTGCTGCCGATCCCGGAAACAGCTTCTACGCTGCTAACTACGCCCACTTCCTCTGGAACACCGGCGGTGAGGACACCTGCTACCCTCTCGATACCGACGAAGCATAATTCAACCTCCACGCCCGGGAAATTGCGCATTTTCACCACAAACGGGAAGCGAACACAAAAAAAATGAGCATGTGCATGGCCCGTTAGAATGGGCAACAACGCGGGGGGGCGTTTTTAATTAGAAGCCATTGGAGCAGGGAAGTGCTTTCACATCGACTGTGGCCACGAGGCCGTTTGGTATCTGGTGCTCATCGTTCAGTGGATGGGCGATGGAAGCCCGTCTTTTGAGAGTTTTGTCTCTTAATTAACTCGGGAGCTGGCCCGAGTTGCATTTTTCTAGTTCTAGTTCTAGTTTTAGCTCTAGTTCTTATGGCGGGTGTGTGTGGAACAGTTATATATGAGCTGCTCTCTTCTGCTCCGGAAGTAGTATAATTCTTGTAATTAGCAATAACATAATAATAATAATAAAAATAAACTCCCGGTTCGTTCTACTGGCTCTCTCTCTCATCTTTTAGCTCCTCGGATCTGACGGTTTTTATGGGAAAATCAATCCAGAATTGTGTGGTTCGCCACCCCAAAAATTGCTCCAAAAATTAAACTGAACGCTTGGGGGCGTTTGGATTGACGAATCTATAGATCCAACGTAAGTCAAATGTAGTGGTGCTTGAGTTTTTCTGAAGTGTGATTATTTTTTTGTTGTTTGTTTTCACGTAACTCGTACAGTCTGAAAGTTAAATTCAATTACTTTTTCTGTTTCTTTTGATATAACTTGGTACTGGTAAAATTAATTAGTTTTTTTAGTTTCGTTATTTGTTTTGATGTAAATAAGTGGATCCCATTATCTCCTAAATATAGTAGTAAATTTACCACTAGCAAATTTAACCTATTATATAATTAATTTTTTTATTATTATTATTTAAGGGTGCGTTTGGTTTGAATTATCCTGACAGGATTACAGGCAATCCTACCAGAATAACTGTGTTTGGTTAATCCGCTATGTAATCTAATCGTTAATGTAGCATTACAAATCGAGCAGGATTATATCGAAAATATTAACGGGAGGGAGGTCGTGTATCTTGCATTACTGAAATCCGTTAATACTACCTATTATGTAAAATGACAATTTACCCTCCAACAATCCCAAATCTAATTAACAACATTATTTTCATCTCTCTCTCGCCTTCCCCCCGGCCCTCTCTCTCGCACGCCGCTTTCTCTCGCTCTCTTTCTCTCAACGTCTCTCTCTCTCTCTCTCTCTCTCTCTCTCTCGCACGAACACCTATCATCTTCGATTGCGTCGTAATCATCACGATCTCCTTCCCTCCATTCGCCATTTTCGCAAAAAATAATATTCAAATGACCACAACAAGGGCAATTTTGAAGAAAACTATACTTTTATGTCAGGATTACTAAATTTTATAAACTGAACCAAACATATTAATGCTATAAATACTGTAATCTAGTATTACATTACTGTATTAAACCAAACGCTCTAATGCAGCATCAGTAGTAATATCACGCCAAAATTTAAGATATCTGGATATGTCGAGATACTTTGTAATATTACATAACTCAAACCAAACGGGCACTAAAGGTAATCTTAATTTATTATAAATAAGGTAATTCTAATCATTATAAAAGAAGTAGAGCTTAGATTTTACTATTTAATAAATAAATTTTTTAGAAAAAATGCCTGACGCTAATCGAGTTTCGTGTTTATCCAACAAGTGAAATGAGAGAGATTTAGCTTAAGCTGCTTTGGTAAAGAGATATGAGAGTGAGGCTAGCTTTGGGCATCCCCTAAGCCAAATGAGAAGGAAGGGATGTGTTTAGGTGCAGAAACCATGATCGGTATAGTGAGGCTAGCTTTCCCTCTTGGATTAGTGTCCGGAGTTTCTTTCTTTCGGTATAGTGGCCTGAAACTGAGTGTTATGGTACTGGAAGGAAAGACTGAAAGCAAAGGCGGAAGGTGCATGGCTAGGGAGTGGATTTTTTGAAACTCTGACTTTCTCGTAGTTGAGTGTGTTGAAAGTCGAGTTCAGCATTTTAGAAGAAAAAGTCGAGAGTAGGTGAAGTGGAGCTCTAACGTAACTTGAGTTACATTATATTTTTCACTTACACTAAAATAAATAACGAAAGTGATGAAACTTGAGTTCCATCATTCCACTTACACCAAAACAAACAGGCCCTTAGTCATCGAGAAAAGATTCAACATGACAGCACAATACCAAGTCCGAGCCAATTCTCCTATTAACCCGTTGCTTGCGAATCTCCAAGTGAACTCGCCGTAACAAAGCAAGAATTGGACACGCGCACATTGAGCATAAACCCAGGGGCAAGAAGCTTTTGTATAGAGGCTATTTCTGTCGTACGTACACCCAAAAGCAAGAATGCCTGCGTACCGTCCAAATTGAACGGCAGGTATGCATCTCACTGCACGTGATCAGAAGCAGGATTGTTTTTGCATACGCAAATTTTTTCGCACATGAAACATGCAAGGAAATGGCACCAAATTGGAGGGTTCGAGTCGGCACTACCACGTGAATCGTTAGGTAGACAATCATTCGCAAGGCATTAATATAATTGGAACATTTCACAGGTGATGTGCGTGGTTTTTGCAGTTTCGAGCAACCTTCTCTGTGATTGGTACAAACATACATATATGCCTGGTTCATGGATGCGCAGTAAAGTAGCAATGTAAGTGTTCAAACCCTACTAAACTTACTCGTTATTGATGGGCCTCCTAACTAGATAGTCCTACTTTTATGTACCATTTAATTTCTATGCTAACCTCTACACTCAATTGGGAATAAAAAGGTGAGCGTACGCGGTTTGGTTCTTCTTTCTATCTAGAAATGGATGATCATGAATTGCCCAGCTGGTAAATGCACCACCAAGGCAACTATTTATTAGTCCCGAGACATACCAGTCAATGCGTAGGCAAATTTGATACTTCTAACGACAAATATATCCAGCGGCTTTTTCCCATGTCAAAATAACATATTTGTGATGATCAAGCCTGTAGTCTAGCTTCACAAGTCCTGAAGAAAGTAGAAAGCTACCATTAGAGACTTGGATCTGGAAATTAAATTAACTTCAACTGATTAATCCTTGTAATTTTAAGTAGTATTTATGAAAATGTGTGACCTGCAACTCTTATTGGCAAAATTCACCACATTAATTACTGCAAAATGTCAACCGATCGAATATTTATCGGACTGCCAGAATTAGGCGTTCTACCTCGAGCTATTAACTAGGAAGGAACTTTGCACACAAACGGAAACTGATTGTCCTCATAGATAGACAGTGTTAAAAGTCAGTATCATTAAAAAGCCTAGTTGACTAATGCATGCATGCAGTTTACACCTAACGAGCAACTAAACATATGATTGAGAGCGCCCTCTCCGATACGTTATACCAATCAGTATATATTGTCGCCAGTCATCGAGAAAAGAGTTTGGCTCTGGAAAATTAAGTACAATTTAGAATCTAGAGTTTCCTTTGAACTTTTCATCAGCATCTCTTTCAAAGACCAATGGAGTTGAGTAGGTGTTCAAAATTAATATCCTTTTGTAATTAGTGGCTGTGAAAGCTCGCGGAACTTCTGAGCAAAGAAATGAAGCTAGCTTGCCCTTTTTAAGAGGCAAAGTTCTGTTCGACCTTTACATTATGTACCAGCATGTAAGAAATTAATGAAGCCTTTTATAAGATATATGTAAGAAATTTCAAGTCCAATATATATATTTATTTGATTATAATATTAAGAGAATGGAGAATGGAGCGAGAGAGAAGGAGAGGAAAGATGAGTCCGGGTCTACTATACTATTTGATAAGTACAAAGCCCTTGGGTATATTGAGGTTTTCTACCGTTCGATCATACCCTTTGAATACACATTCTAATCCGTTAATGTATGTATTCTATTAAAACCAACACCCACTCTATCCCTAGTGAGACACCTATCAAGTATTAATTGGGAGGCCATATCATTTCCTAACCTCACAATTTCCTTTCTCCAACTGCGGCAAAACTCAATAGTACCAAACCGGGGGGCATTTAGTACTCATTGATAGTAATAGAGTAGCATCGAATTCGTTAGTATTAGTATATATAAAATTATGCTGCGAAATTACTTATAATAGGTCAAAATGCTCTGTTTTGCCTTGAGGTGATCATATCAAGTTTTTTTTTTAGATCCTTGGAGATAAAAAATTTATTAATCAGTAAAATCCACATTTATTAGCGGTTAGAGTGACGTGCAGTGATTTTCGACTAGGGCTTTGAGTGTGTCCCTCGCCACTGGAGTTTATAGTAATTTAATCAAATGATTATAAATTTATCATGAAAAGAGTTGATCCAAAGAGCTAAAAAACTCAGGACTTGGGAGGTGAGCACAAAATTGGGATTTTGCTACTAATAGTGAGCTGACGTTCCAGACTCTCTCTTCCATCTAATATATAGTATTATAATTTATAGGTATATTAGAGAAGAGAGACTTCGAGAGAGAGATGTGGAGACTGAGGAAGTGAGGAGAAGAAAGAAGAAAATGAGGACGGAGAGATATCGATAGTCTGCGATGGAAGAGGTGGGAAAAAATCGTTGATGAGAGCGAAGGAGATGGAACTGGAAGAGTGGGCGCTGCATCACGCCGAAAGGGTTGGGGAAGTGCAGAGAGGCGGACTTGCGACGAGGTCAGAAATGTTGCTGTCACATATGTGTAGTCTACCTCTTAGTAAATCAGAGAGAGAGGAGATGTAGGGCATGTTGTCGCTCTCTAGGAAGTATCGATATGGAATTTCTATATGAATCCGACCGATCCAGGGCCGGGGATGTAGAGTCTATAGAATCTAGTCGTATTTGACAGTTTCCTAGAAAATATTTTTAGCGATTTTTTTGAGATCATTTACTAGCAATCAAAAAATTCGAAAATTAATAATTTTTATACGGCTGAAAAATAAACAAATCCTATAAAAAAGTGGCAATTATAGTACTAAATTTCATAGATCGAATATTGATCTTGATTGTAAATGAGCTATTAAGGAATATTTATATCAAAATTTATTGATCTTTGAAATACTTCACACCGAGTTAAATTTTGAAAATTGACAATCGGATATCAACCACTTATTCATTGATTTGATACTTTCGATCAAACTAAGTAATGCATATTCAAAATATCGCAAAAGATTATTTTTAGAAACTTTCAAAATACCGTAGCATCAAGTCTAAGGAGACCGGAATCGTCGATTCGAAAATCCCAATCATTGAAAACGGTTCAGGCGCACGTGAGGCCTCCGTGCTCCTGAGAGCAGCAGCCCTCTATATATATAATATAATATAATGATACTTATATATATCTATATATAGTGTTGAGGATACTATGCCTATCGGAAGCACGGAGCGCTTCCGTGCTTCAACTCGTTCGTATGCTTGCGACTTTTTCGAATAGTTCGATCGGGCCTCGTTTAAACTTGATCTAGAGTATTTGAAGTACCTAGAAGAAAAATTTTATTGATGATTGTTACGATATCATTGCGCTAGTAACGAAGAGGGTCCTCAAAAATCAACGGCTCCTTGATAATAATGAAAATCTAACAAAATGTGATCATATGACATTAAATTTTAAATCAAAGATATTAGATCTTATTTTATACAGATTATAAAGTATTTTTTTAGTCAAATTCACTGAAGTGTGATATTGGACTATTTCCTATACACCGTTAAACTACAAACGAGTCTACACAACGACCATTAAAATTTATTGGTATTTGAAAGCACCTTCGATCCTAGGCAAAATAATTATCGAAAATAATAACAGAATTATTTTTGCCTAAATTGTCGCTACTTCAAATACTCAACCATAGATCAAAGTTTAACGGAGATGGCCGGAGCCTAGCATCGACGATTCGAAGAGTATCGCGCAACATCGTAAAACCGCCGTGAAGACGAAGCTCGTGCTGTCCGATAGCCATAGTACTACTCTGATATATAATATATAATATTTAATAAATATATAATTATGGTATACTTTTTAGCTCTAGAATAAAATTATAAAATATAGAGATTCTAATATATAAAAATGTAGCAGGTAACGAATCGATTAATTAATGATTGTTCCTTAAGGTGGATTTTCTACGCCTAATTTAATTGACAACATCATACCACTTAGATACATCTTCCTTCACTGCTCACGATAATTTTCATACATGACTGCCCATGAATTATTTATGACAGATTCCCATTGAGAAACATGCATTTTTGGATCGGTAATGATGAGATTTACGCAAAATAAAGAATAACGTAAAGTTGAATATTGTTTAGTTGTAACTTGCAAGTGATACAATGCATCAATCTATAATATTATGGTGCTGGATGATAACATTCATGGTGTGAGCTTTCACACGGCATGGAGGCAATGCAGCTAAGTTTGCTATTTTTGTTTGTTCTTTGCAGACGTTGGACATTAGATTGGACCTGCCATTTATCGTCAAATTCCCTTCGACAGTTTCGACATGGCGTAGGATATGCCGTTAATTTATGGGACGGAGGTGCCATATTCACATATTACACGATGATGGCCCCGAGCAGGTGATAGAATTATTGAAACTTCTACGGCCTTTAGTGTTATCTACCAAGGTGTTAAAGATAAAAATGAATTTTACGCTTAGGCCAATTATGTGGCCTAGAGATTATATAAGGTAACGTCTGGGTTATGTAATATAATATAATATATATATGTATCGATAGAGTCCGGTACCTATGCTATAATAGCACGGCAATGCTTGACAAGCACTTATGGTTGGCGGTACCAAGTTTTCATTTGTGCTCAGTTAGATCATACTCTTTTGATCATTTTCACCCTACTGATATCATGATACATATTTCAACCAACTACCTCGAACTCAACCCTAAGGGACACAATGTATCTAATCACACATTCTTAATCCAATGGCAAAAACGCAGGTAGCACCAATGACTTGAATATGGCTGCATTAATAGCTCATAGTAGCCTAAGTTATTATATATAATCTATATATATAGTATTATATAGTTTAGGTACTCTATATATCCGGTAGACGGAGCGCTCCGTGCTAACAGTTGTTTTCGAATTTGATGGCGGCTTCCAAATCGACGATTCGGACTCCTTTAGATTTGATATAAACTATTGAAGTATTTGAAACAATTCATAGATTTTTCGATATTCAATTGTACGCATAAATCAAATAAGATTTCTAAAATGAGCGGCCTATAAAAAAAAATCTCATATATAAAATAGATGATAAAAAAAGATTTAAATTTGATAAAGTCAGAATATACGGTCTTACTTAAATAGTTTGAAAGATTTCTATAAAATTTTTGCCATCAGATTTGGATTTGTTTTACATCCAGGTGAATCACAAACACGGAGTCCGCTACTAGCATTAATAGCACGGAGCACGTTGTCTACACAGTTTCTGCCGTTAAATCTACTCTTTTGGATCCATTTTTCACGGAGCCGTTAGATCGATTATTATTCAACCAACGCACACCACTTCAACCTAGGGACCCAACATTATCCTAACCACACATTTCTTATGCCAATGGCTCAAAAACTTGGTAGCACCAATGACTTGATGCTATTCAATAGCTAATTAGTTAAGCCTAAGTTCTAATATATAACTAGTATTATACTATAGCTATATAATTATACAGAATAAGGCTATATACTATGCGGTAGCACGGAGCCTCCGTGCTACAATGTTTTTTCGTGATGCGGCTCTCCAAATCGACGATCGCTCCGTTCAGATTGATCTAAACACTATTGAAAAGTATTTGGAAACTAAATTTCATAATTTTTCGATATCATTTACCTAACAAGAACATAGTCTAAAATTGAACGGCTAAAAATAAAAATCTCATTAAAAATAATGATAAAAAATTTAAATTTAAGATCAGATATACTGTCTTACTTTAAATAGTGAAAAGAGTTTTCTATAAAATTTTCATCAGATTTTGGAATTGTTTTACACCGTTAACTGCACAAACACGCCACATCGGCCATTAAAATTGTCAATTTTGAGATCTTTTGATCACTAGTCAAATGATGTCGAAAAAATCTAAAATTTAGTTTCCAAATACTTTCAATAGTGTAGATCAAGTCTAACGGAGCCGATCGCCGATTTGGAAGCCGCATCATCGAAAACAACTTGGTAGCACGGAACGCTCCGTACTACCGATGGCATAGTAGCCGGACTCTATATATATATATATATATATATATGTGGAAAAACGGCAACAAAGAGCATCTTGCCGATTTCGTAGCTAGCTAGCAAAGGATGTGTAATTCGGTCACCAGCAGAATATGCTCTCGCCCCTTCAAGAGTTTCCATCTTTGGCGATAGGAGACAAGACTCAATTGTGAGGCTTTTTATTAATGAGGCGGCTAGCTAGCTCAATATTCGTTAGCCTAGATTAATTACTTAAAATGTGTTCTTCAAACGCAGCAACTTTAATGCTTTACTTGAAGCTTAGATTCTGTTCAATTAATTATACGAAATATTAATGGTTGAAATGTTTACCGCGTTGTGAAGTTAACATCCGGTGGATCGAGGGGTACTGGATCTCTTAAAAGCTCTTTTAGGCTCTTCAAAAAACTCTAAAATATATAATTTCCAAAAAGTGATGCATATATGCCTTCCATAATGTCTCCATGTCTCATTCACATGGCCAATTGGCCATGCATGGTGCTACTTCACTAATAAAACATGCGTGAAACCAATGCACGTGATTCCCACCTGAAGGTATAGCGCGTTACGAATGTGAAAAACAAGTGTCCCTCCAGAAACACCTCTGTTACTAATTTGGCACCAAAAGGAAACAATTAATTGTGCCAATTTCACTTCACTGGGGACAGCTTTGAGTGACCCACATGCACCTTAATTATCAGCCGAATTAACAAATCTTACAAGATACCACTTTTTAATCTCTTGCTTAATTCAAGCTCGCTAAATGACAATTAACTCCAAATGTAGTTTTCAAACAGATGGGAAAAAAAATAGATGATTCCGAAATGTAAAGAGTCCCATGTTCTCTTTTTTAAGTACTAAATCCTCGCATTAATAATTAATTGGCTACATCATGCGTACTAGCTAGCCTAGATTCATAACAATCTGATAAGATACTGTTGGATGTTTACTAACAAATAAGGTTTGGTAAGGATATGATGGCTTATTCTTTTTCATTACTTAATAATCAAATGCCGCAATTTAGTAACATGGAAGAAAGATCGGCCATAAATGAAAGTGACAGACGCAGATTAATTTTTTGGTCAACTTTAGACCTTGCGTTGCCTTATCATTAGCCACCCATCATCACCTTCCCCGCTAAATTCCTAGCAAAATACATACAATCTCAACGATTTTTCCTTTTTTTTTTTTTTTTTTTTTTTTTTTTTTTTTGGCATGCTATATGTAGATAGATTAATTAGTATGAACGTTTGGAATGGGTGGTGCATATTATATGTTATGTCATCATCATTTGCCTCTGTGGAGAGATATGTATTGGAGATAAAAACAGTTTAATTTGTGGCGCGCACTACGCTTGAGCTACCCAATTAGATGGAGACCCAGAGATTGGCCCAATTTGTCGGATCGTGATCTAAAAACGATCGGGCCATTTTCTATTCGAACACCTAATTTCCACTTGGGCCGGAATCTACAGTGAATAGATTTCCACGAGATAGGTAGGCCGACCCATAGGTGTATTGGGCTGGGCCGGCGATATATCCAACCCAGCAAGCTCCTGAGCTGATGATGATGAATTGATGATGATGATGATTTGATGAGAAATGGAGTTCGAAAAATGGGAGATGAAGCGTTACGTAGCATGTGCGCACGATCAGCCGTGGGATGTGCTTAAGATGGACGGCTATTAATGTCCGAGTTAATAAACAGGCTATTAAGGCAAAGGGAATAATACTACAACAATAAAAGCAATTAAGCACCTCTCTCTCTCTCTCTCTCTCTCTCTCTCTCTCTTTTGGGGCGTAACTGTAGCCTTTTCTCTTTCTTTCCTCCCACATCTCTCGCCCTCCCCCTCTCCCACGAATTTAGCACAGCACTCTAAACCTACGCCATTCCCCATTTCACACCACCACTACACCACCACCACTTCCACGCACCCATTTTGGACTCTTATAATCTTACAATTACAATAATAATCTCCTCCTCCTTCGTCACCTTCTTCATCCCTCTCTCTCTCTCTCCTTTTCCTTAGAATGGAAAGAGGGTTTGGATTCCGTGAGCTGGTGGAGAAGAGAATGCGCTCGCTGCGGCCGCCTCCACTGCTGGCGCCGTTGGAGAGGTTCCTCTCCAGCTCTTCTACTGGGGAGCTTTGCCTCTCGGCTGTGAAGGGGGAGGAAACAGCTGTGAATTACCCAAGTGGGCCGAGTGTCCTCGATCATATCACCAGTGCAATAGGTGTTCCTCCGAGTGGAATATTGTTGAACGAGTCGAGCTTTTTTGGCGGTCTTCTTGTTGGTAACGGTGAGGAGGCGGCGAGGAGAGAGTCGAATAGGGGCTCGAAGAAGGCGCAAAGCAGCTCGTCTTCTTCGTCGACCACGACAGTCCCCGCTAAAAATGTTGTGAAAGGACAGTGGACAGCTGAGGAGGACAGGTTTTCGTTCTCTAAAAAAGAAAAAAATAAAAAGAAAAAGAAAAAATCTTCTCACTAGCTAACAGCTGTTATTATGATATGTCTGCCATATACTACGTACAGTAGGTAATTGCACTATAAGTTTCTAATTAAGTTATTCTTTCTCTGGTGCTCAAGGTTGTTGGTTCAACTGGTGGATCAGCACGGTGTTAGGAGATGGTCTCAGATTGCAAAGAATTTGGTTGGTAGGATCGGGAAGCAGTGCAGAGAAAGATGGCATAATCATCTCCGTCCTGATATCAAGGTTTCTTTTTCTTTTTCCCGTTATTTTTACGTGAAAATAGAATTTTTGTTATTTGATCTCATGCAATATTTCTTGTTACCAACTTACCATGCATGAAATACAAGAAGCAAGCAGATTGTCTAATTATTCTTAGGCTTCTTTGTAGCGACCACTTGTAATTAGTGCGTGTTTCCTCAATGCCGGACTGGTAATTTGGTTGGTTGACAAGCATTATCTTAAACCCTAAACTAGCAGCTATTCATATAATTTCCCATGGATATTTTTCGATGTACGTCAATCTATCATGCACGCATGCATGTTCCTATATACTGCAGAAGGAAACATGGACTGAAGAGGAAGAAAGGATGCTCGTGGAAGCCCACAAGAAGTTCGGTAACAAATGGGCAGAGATTGCGAAGCACGTACCGGGGAGATCAGAGAACTCCATCAAGAACCACTGGAATGCCACCAAAAGGAGGCAGAATGCAAAGAGAAGGAGCAAAAGAAAGACAGGCAGTCGAGGCGGAAAACCCGAGCCGTCGATCCTGCAGGACTACATAAGGAGTAAGACCATATCCAACCTCAAGGATAATTGCACCAGAAGGAACGATCCCCCAAATTTAATTCCATCAAATGCAACCTATGGAGTTTATGGCGCCATGCAGCAACCTATGGAGACAAATTTGAATCAGTCTGTTAATAGCGAGAGCGTCGAATTTGATGCATATCATGTGGGCAACATGCATGATCCATGCATTCATGATTCTCTCGATGATGCTTACTATTTATGGGGCCTAGACGATTGCATGTTGATGGCTTCGCCACCATCACTTGACTGGGTATATCATGAGGAGGTTAAAGGTGAATTTTATGAGATGGGTTCTAACCAGGATAAGTACACCGGTGAACCCCATCTTCTGCGCGAAGAACATGCGTCTCCAGGCCATGTGTTTGCGGCGGAGGGCGATGAGTTCTTCTTCAAGGATCAAACTTCTTCAAGTAGCAAGGGCGACATGGATCTCATGGAGATGATATCTTGGCAAATGTCTCAGTCTCAGTCTCGATCTCAGAGTAGCAGCTGCAATGGTAGTTTCTAGCTAGTTGTATGCCGACCTCCGGTTATATGTAATTACGTCCAAATTTGGAAAGGTCGATGCTGGGTCAAACTTTTAATTAGTTTTTCTAACATAATTCTTGTATTCAAACAAGACAAATACCGGTTAGAGCTTTTTCTTTTTCTTTGCTCTCCTTTCCCGTTTAAAATGCTCCGCAAATTCTGTTCAAAACAATTTCATCGTAATTAAGATGAGCACAACATGCATGAGATGCGTGAGTGGTCGATGACTAGAAAAGCTAGTTTTGTGGAGTGTCGTGTAAACTTTTTGCTACTAACCCGGCCGGCGCCTCTCCCCGGCCTGCAAATGTCGTGCACCTAGAGCCCAATAGGACCTGGAGCCCACAAAGCCCAGTATAGTGCGCACGCACTCGAGCCTGCAAACTAAATACGTAATGGGACCTAGTTGGGCCCGGAGCCTTACCTGGCATTTATTGGGCTAACATCAGGAAGGAGAGGGTCGGGCCAAAGTTTCGGGCCTCACTTTCCTCGCTAGTAAATGTGACGATTATTGAAGTATCTGCTGTTATTAGATGGCTTGAAGTAAGTCCTCCACTACCCCTAGAAAAAAAATTATACATAATTAATTATGTTCTTGCCTTGTTTAATTTGTTTGGTTAGTATCATCTCGATGTTATATGATCTGCTCAATTTAGTTTTAGTAACTAACGAAAAGATTAAGGTGTGGTGTGGTTAATTTGTGTTGAGGACAATATGGATCTCATTTGTTTGATGGTTTGATATCACCCTAAACTTTTAATTCGAAGGCGGTTTCAATTTTATCTTCTTCGGTGGTACAAAATAGGAATAGGAATAGTCAGATAAATAAACCACTCACTTAATTCGTAAATGTTATCAAAATACATACACAGGTTGGCTTCTTCCGCTTGGCATTTAAATTGGAAATTTTATTCGAATTAACAATTTCATTAGTAATCGACATTTAACATTTGTAAAAAATAAATACCTTTTTTTTTAAAAAAAAAAGCATTTGTAAATAAATTCCTTAAAAATTTAATAAAATCGCAATCAAATAAACTCGGAAGTGATCCTCAGACAAACTAATTAATGAGAGCTAGCTCAAATGGGGAGAAAAAACAAAAGTTGAAAAAGATGCTGAGCGAAAGAATTTTCCCGGACGGTCCGTCCGTGTCTAAACGTTCGTGTTCTATACATTGGTTCGACAAACGAAAATGGGTGCTAAATTTGTACTAGCTAGTGTGGAGCGAGCGTCAAATTAATTAAGGAAGCTGTTGCGGAAGACGATGTGAAACAGTGAAAGAAAGAACAACTGTTGTTTTACTTGCCAAAAACAAAACAATTAATTGGGCGACCACCGCGATGAAATAACGTATGAGCAAATCTCTTGTATCATCTGCCGTTAAAAGTTAACTAATTAAGCTGGACGCCTGGTAGTAGGGAAAACGCCCCAAAACTTGCCTCACAAATTAATCACGCTTAATTGAATGCGTACGATCGAACCCACCTCGGGCGGATATAGATATATATTCTCATCCACGCTCAGCATCGGGGAGCCGTCGTCTTTGAAGAGCAGCCGCAGCCGGTGTCCGACGCGTCCTTGCTCCAGAAGTCTCCCAAGAAGGTCTTGGCCGCGTCCAGGCTGGGGAAGTAGGGCGGCTCCAGAAACATCTGCGACAGCGGATCGAGCGACTCGGAGGGCAAGAAGAGCGACCTGTTGCCGCCGGCCTCCAGGCTCCCCATCACCCCCGCGATCAGCTGCCGGTACCCGAAGAAGAACCGCCGGACCGCCGCCTCGACCGCCTGAAAGGACTGCAGCAGGTCGATCCTGCCGGAGTTGCCGCCCTCGCCGCGCCGCCGGCTGTGGAGCAGCCTCATCGCGGCCTCCTGCAGCCTGGGCCCGCCGTCCGGGTCCACCTCCACCCCGAGCACCCACGGCACCCTCCGCTTCAGCTCCCGCGACGCGTCCGCCGCCTCGACCAGGGCGGCCGATCGGAAGCAGAGCGCGTCCGACCCGGACCCGGCGCGGATGGCCAGCTGGCTCTTGACGAGGCGGAGGAAGTCGTCCGGGTCCGTCAGCAGGTGCAGGTCCTCCACCTCGCCCAGAAGCTTCCAGGTCCTCTCCAGGAGCCAGCAGTCGCTCGCCGCCCCCTCCCACTGCTCGCCGTCGATCCGCCGCCCCACCCGCGAGAGGAGCTCCCGCGCGGCGCAGAGCCACGACTCGAGGATCTGGTGGATGGTGACGAGCGCCTCGCTCTCGCGGTTCCGCGGGGCCCGGGACTCCGAAGGGCTTCTCCTCAGCGCGTGGAGCTCCGCGGGCCGGACCACGAGGTCGTACTCGAGAGCGGGCTTTCCCGCCAGGTTGGGCTCGCCGAGGCCGAGGGTGAAGCGGCACCGCCGCATCTGGCCCTCGATCTGGTAGGCGATCGCGGACGCCGCGTCCTCGGTCTTGTCCCACGTGGCCAGGCGCGGGAGCAGGCTCGCCTCGCTCGTGCGGCTCACCACGGCGCTCGCCCCGGGCAGCTTCCACACCTCCTGCGAGCTCCGCTCCCGGGAGAGCACCCCCTGCGACGGGCGCGCCGCCCCCCTCCTCCTCCTCCTCGCAGAGCGCGGCGACGAGCTCGATCTGGCGCGCGGCGAGGGACTCGAGGCGCCGCCGCCACTCNGCTCAGCCCCGCCACGGGCGCGCCGCCCCCCTCCTCCTCCTCCTCGCAGAGCGCGGCGACGAGCTCGATCTGGCGCGCGGCGAGGGACTCGAGGCGCCGCCGCCACTCGCGGTGGTTGGCGTAGGGCCGGGGGTCGGAGAGCGCGACGGAGACGAACCGGAACGTGATCTCCAGGGCCTGCAGCGCCGGCTTCACGATCGGCTCGTCCTTCCACTCGGGGAAGTCTCTGCAGCTCCACAGCTTGGAGAGCTCCGGGAGGCGGAAGTAGTGTTCGTAGGCGGCGATCGCAGACTCGTCCCTTATCAACTGCGGAGAATTGGAATAGCAGAGAGAGGGTTTTCCTTCATCTGATATTCTCGACGATGACGATGACGGCGACGACGATCTAAACGATATTTCTGGGGCCGCCATATTTTTTGATTTCCAGTCCAATTCGAGCATGAGTTGATACGACAACAAAATTCGGTGTACACGTAAAAATAAATAAACTGGAGAGGAAAGATTAATAATTAGAAGCTGGGCGGATGGATTTGATTATCTTTGCTTGGGAGAAAAGAATTGGGATTGGGATTGGGATTGGGATTGGGATTGGGGATTGGGATTTCTTTAGTCCTCTACAAAGAGGGGGAATGAGGGGGATGGGTATATATACGACTACGAGAGGGGGGGGTAGGACCGTGGAAGTTGTGTAGAAGGGGACGGACAAATTTGAAATTCCAATCCGCGGGCGGTGAATGCAAAAAGGTCATGCTTATCCAAATAGCAAACCCAACACGTCTTCCTTGTATACCGACCTTTTTTTATTAAAAAAGAAGAAGAAAAGAAGTTTTCGTCATTTACAATTCGGATAACGTACGGAGAGTGTGTCGCGTAAATTTACGCAAGTGCCATCGATATCCTTATATTTGTTTCCCCCACATGTATTCGGTAGAAAGAGTGGGCGAGAGAGAGAGGGATTCTTAATTTCTTATCATCTAATCTCTGAAAACTAATATGTTAAATAAGTAATTGCGGAGACGGAGGTCTTCCACATTCCGGAGAAAACGGACCTGTTTTGAGTCGTCAACGAAAGAGGTGACCGACGCCTGCCGAATTTTGACTTAATGCCATTTGGTAGCTTGCATATAGTTAGAAAAGGCTGCTGGAAATCGGGGGTTAACAGCCGCAGTTAGTCGTAAAATCAGTGGATAATCTTTACCGGGGTTTGACCTGACACAAAGGTAATTAAGGAGTCTTCCCTGATTGATGGAAAATTAACTAATTAATAACTGAGTAGCAAGAACGTATAGCAGATTATGAGAAAATTGAGAATTGCTGGGTCCCATGTTTAGGTGCGGTGGACTGGGGCGGCTACTAGAGCCTTCCAGTCTATCAGATGCACTAGAATCACATGTCAATTAAAGTAATCGTCGCGTTCTAGGACTGACAATCACCAGGATTTTTTCCGTTAGAAGAGATATAAGTTCGCTTACTTAGTTTGTGGGGATAATTAAGACGCCGTGCAACATATATGCGGACCAAATAGCATCATCTTATTGTCTCTTTAAAATCTGATATTAGCACTTCCAGCCAATAAGTTTTGTGCCATTTCGGCAGCTAAAAAGGAAGAAGTTGATGGCCGATGCTTTCCGTATAAAAAAATATATATCTTGGACTTTTTTTACTTTAGAAATATTTAAACACAAATTTTGCCCGTTCTATTCAAGTACTTGTTTCTGTATCAAATAATGTCAGACATTTCCTGGGCTGAGCATAAATTCAGACATTTTGGAGCGCATTTGTGGTTAACTTTCGCAATTAATTACAACACCAACTCTACGTGATCCATATGCTTATTGATATTGAGACCCTGTATCTCAAGCGTGAGATAGATGGATATTAATTAAATCTCGCTGCCCATCACAAGTCACATGCTACATGGATGGCTCCTCGCTTTTTATGGATGGAGTCATTGATGCAGGTGGCATTGGGACCACGTCTCCATTAATAGCGCGAGCGCGCGCGCGCGCGCTCTCTCTCTCTCTCTCTCTCTCTCTCTCTCTGCATATAGTCTAGATATCTGCAAATTAAATACTTCGTCTCAGGCCTCAGGGCTATGGAATTGGATATTTTGGATCGTGCCAACAAACCTTATTAGATCACATGTTGTCCTGAATATAGAACAGGCCATATGGAATGAGAACAGTCGCATGGATACTTGTCAAACCTTGGGGATAAGAGGAGAGTAGCTTTGGAAAATATGTTTGACTCATCCTCTCCTACATGTTTTACCGGTCGGAGGAACCAGTAGTCTACTGGAAGAAAACAGAGGGAACGGGTCCGCATCTACCGCGTCCAACCGCACCTATCACGGCGCCGCAGAATGGGACGGGTAGGAAGTGACACGTGTCTGTCGGCGTCTGGCTGTAAAAATGAGGGCCAAAGGGAAGGTATTTAGGCGTGCCAACTGGGCGAACGCGGCGCGTCACGTGCGATGCTGGGTCCGAGCCCTGAGACGGAATGCATGGGAGTCACATGGGCCGCGCATGCCCAGGGGCCGAGCCCATGCTTCTCGCCAGGTTGGAGGATTTATGTGCGCGGCAAAAACTGTTTGATTGGTGGTAGTTAGTAATAAACAACTTACAACGTTAGCGATATGGAAATCATTGCTGCACCAGGTGTGTTTGGGTGGGTATTGGGTGGAACACAAACTCAATTCTTATGATGAGAGAGAGAGAGAGAGAGAGAGATACTAAAAATCACATTAGCTAAATGTCGTGAATTACATGCCACGTGTCCAATCCGAAGGTAATGCGAAAATTATCCTAATTATTATTAGTTATTTTTTAAAACTTCAAAACTCACCGTCAACTAAGCGGCAATCTTTTCTAATTAAGAGAAAAGAAAAAAAGTATTGTATTTTACGGTAATTGAAAAGCATATATCGGAACATGCACGACATATGATAGATGGTTCACATAATACAGTACAGGAGTTGAAAGGTAAAATAATAATTCTCCACTTTGTAAGTAGACGGCTTCCATTCACATTGCTTGCACGTATTGGTTTTGGTCCTTCCATTCAGCGGCACTGATGACCCATGCTTTTCTTTTGTAGACCCGACCGAACGGGATTAATCCACCAATGAACCTATCACAACTGTATGTGCGTGGTTGTGCTACCATTAAGCCAACGGGCCCATCAGGATCTCTCTGGTCAAACTAGCAGATTTTTTCGTAGCCCAAACGATCTCGAACGTCTGACTCGCGCCAGCTCGATTGACCCACGCAACCCTCGTCAGGCATACCATCTACGGACTTTTCCAATGAGCTTATCCTCCATCCGTTGAGAAGGAGCTGGATTGCCAAGTACAAAGGACAGCTTAATTAATTAATTAATTACTTAATTACAACAAATACTTTCTGTTACTGTAGTGGACCATCATTGAAATAGAGACGGCATAGGATTGGCTCTAATATTATATTATTCATAAAAATCAAGCTTGGAGAAAGCATATCAGAAAACTAAAAAGGACACGAGAGCACCGCGGCGTTTGTTTTTAGATATTTGTGAGCTCGTGGATGTGTAAAAAATATCCTGTCAAAATATCGTCACCGTAATGAAAGAAATAATCTAGAGGAGAGTATTTTTTTTAGAAAAAAAAAAAAATCTAACGATATATTTTCGCAATCACGTCCGAAGCCCAACGAGAGCACGCTTTTATGGGCTAATATCTCAAGGCGGGCCTTGTCGGTAGAGGCCCAATTCCGGTCCGAGGGCCGGGCCTCTCAATCACTCGGCGCCCGGTAGCGGCAATAACCATGGCGGGAGAAATCACCGCGCCATCCATTTCCCGCGCAAAACAACCCCTCCTTCTTCGCCCCCGGCCTCCCTTCTCGATCCTTCTGTTCCATTGCAGAGAACGAGGAACCCCACGCGCTGCTTCGAGCTCTTTCCCGACGTAGCAATCTCCACAATGCCGACTCTCAGAAGCTCAGAAACGCTTCTCCCATCGTCGCCCATCGCTTCCCCTGCCATGGGAAAAACGGATGGCAAAGGGAGCTCCACCGCGAACAAGAAGCGAGCGAGATCTCACAGCACCGACGACGGGACTCCGATTAAAACCCATTCCCCTGCGAATCGGAGATCCACCTCCTCCAATGCAAATGTGATCTCCCTTCCCTTCCCCAGCACACCAAATCTAGGGTGTTTTTTTCTTTCTTTTTTTTTTTCCCCCCCTTCTTATTCTGCTTCTATTTTATTTTATATTCATTTTGTGGAGGGGTGCAATGTAAGCTTTGTTATCGGATTTGGATTTGGCAGGGCAATGGCAAAGTTTCCAAAGGCGAGCTCTTGTGTTCTCCAAAGTCTCCGAGGAAAAGATTATCCGACCAATTCTCAGAAAAGCCCAAGTGGAATCCCACAGGCAGGCTCCTGCTTCTCCGCTGTCTCTCTTTTCTTTGAAGTTTTTCTTTTTTTAATTAATTCTTTTCTTCTTCTTAATCCTCTGACTGATTAACTCTCCCGGCCAAGTCTTTTAATCGGGCCAAATTCGTTCGATAGATGTCGACTTTTGCCTCGCCAGTGTAAATTTACTAATAGGCAACTGCAGTTCGGTAGAGAAATATGACTTCAGGAGCTCTGATCGAAGTTTCAATCTAATAAATTCTGGACTTTGATCCCTTTATTATACAGATCCGGCGCAGATGCAAGCAGTTAGAGAAGCATTGCACGTGGCTACGGCCCCCAGCAATGTCGTATGCCGCGAGGAGGAGCAGAAAAGGATCTTTGAGTTCTGTAAGACATGCATCGAGCAGGAGAGAGCCGGGAGTTTATATGTGTGCGGGTGTCCCGGAACTGGAAAAACTTTGTCCATGGACCGAGTAAAGGAAAATGTAATGCTTTGGTCAAAGGAGGTATATTATCCCCTCCGTTTAAGTATTGCTTATAAGTAGGTGAGTTTTGTGAAGAGACAAGAAATACGTAATTGTTACTACTAGCTGAAAGTGCTACTGTACATATTCTTTTAGGAATGTCGATTCTGTTTGAGCAGCCACTCTTTCTTTTGATCAAATATTTAATATTCTCACTCTAGTTCGTACCGTTCCAATCTGACTCACAGGCAGGGTATGAACTACCAGATGTGTTAGCCATCAATTGTACTTCTCTAACCAACACAGTCGAAATCTTCACCACGGTAACTATTTAACATATGAAAATGCTTTGAACTATTGCAGTATAAACCGTCTTATTGCTAATGATAACTTTTGATTCCAGATTCTTGCAAAGCTCTACCCTCGGATGAAGACAAATAGTAGTTTCTCATCCCTTCAACATCTTCAGAGTTTATTTTCTCAGAGTCATTCATCTCCCAGAAGGATGATGTGAGAATTTTATCCTACATTTTGTGCTTTACTGTTCGATTTACAAGCGCCCTAGCACTTTAATAGATATTTAGAACAACTCTTTTTTTTTTTTTTTTTTTTGTATATATATGGCATTTTTTATTCAAATATCTGATTGTTGTTGATGAGATGGATTACTTGATAACTAAAGATAGAGCTGTACTTCACAATCTTTTCATGCTTACAACTTTCCCATTTTCCCGATGTATATTAATAGGTAAAATTTGTGAGTTTCTCTCTCTTCATTATCATTTCTTACTCGTGGAGTATCTATCTAGTTTCATAGGATTCTTTTTATAGCAACTTTCAGATATTTGAATCATTCTTAGTACTATTGCTTTTTCTGCGAAGGAATTGCAAATGCTATAGACCTAGCAGATCGATTTCTTCCGAAGCTTGAATCATTAAACTGTGAGTACTCAAACCTTTTCTTCATCTTAAATTTCTGGTAAGATGCTGAGAAGCTATTACTCTTCTTTTCCTATTTTCCTCTTTATCCACAACTTGTTGCGATCTGGATATTGTTGATCAGAAGGCTGATCCATGTATCTTAAATTACTTGAATTATACCATTCAAAAAAATTACTGCAAACTATGGTCTTGACATTCCCCTTAATCTTCTGGCAGGTAAACCTCTTGTTATAACCTTCCATGCTTACTTGAAAGATCAGATACTCAAAATTATTCAGCAGAGGCTTATGGTAATTCTCATGCTCATAGTTTCTCTTGTTATAGCTGAAAAACTCTTAAACTTATATTTGCTAGTTTACTTGAGATAGAATTTGTTGCTATTTTACTTCTCAAGGTGGTAGAATTTTCTTAACAGTAATTATACCTTTTTGCAGGTACTTGGATATGATGTTTTCCAACCTTTAGCTCTTGAATTTTGTGCTAGAGTAAGTTCATCTCAATTTTTTCAATTTTTGTTAATTCTCATTTTACGTTTACTGACTCAAATGTTGTGATTAGCCCATTACGCCTCTGATGATTCCTAAGTGCGATTCAATTTAAAACTCATCTATTTGCAGTATACTTGCTCAGATAATAAGCCCATATGGAAAAGTAGGATTTTCATGTTGAATTCTATCTATTTTTTCAGATGAATTAAAAAATCGGCAACTTCCTAGGAGGAGGTTTTCACAACCTACACCATTTGCTAGCCTCTACCGCTAAAATTTTAAAACTGCTTACTATTTTTTCTACAGTGAATTAGGGTTTTCCAAAATTAATTGATTGCTAGATGTTAAACATATTTTAGTTCCTCGGTTACTTTTCAAAAATTTTATTCCTTCAGTTGATTTTTCATTGCAGTATCAAACCTCAGTTGAATGTATCAAATTATAAGTATCTGTTATGGTCTGTATCTAGGATGTGTATTCATAATCATGTGAGTTTAGTCCTCAGGCATGCGTTGATATTGCTTTCTTTGATATTTCATGATTACTACAGAAAGTTGCAGCCGCCTCAGGAGATATGAGAAGAGCACTTGGTGTTTGCAGGTAATAGTGTTAATGCAAATAGCACTTTTATTTAACTGTTACTTTACCTCTTATTGATTTGAGGGTCTTCACTACCAATAACTAATGCCTGCCAAGTTTTCTCAATGGACTTCATTAAAAGTTTTTTTTTGAGAGAGATAGGCAGCATGCCACCCGCTTCGTTTATTTCATTTAGAAATAAACTTAGCTGGAAATGTGAATCAACTAGGATTCGAACTTGAGACCTCGGGTACCAACCACCAAGCCCTTTGCCGCTTGCGCTAGGGACGGTCGATAACTTCATTAAAAGTTATAAATTACAAATTATGGCCTAAACTTTTTGTTGAATTCGGACAGGAGCTTCTTTGAGCTTGCAAATTATGTCCCGCACAATCTGAATAATTATCCACATTGGAGTTCAACACTATTCTAACCATCTTTACCTTGAATACATTGGACAATTGGTGAAACTGATATATTACAGTTTCACATTAAAGGCAAATTGACTAACTGACCAAGCAATTTCATGTTCCATAATTCATGCCACTCATCAGATTTAACGCCTAAATGGTTTATCATTTTACCTCATTCCAGGAGCGCAATAGAGGTGCTTGAAGAAGAGCTAAGAGATCCTTCAAAACAAGGACAATGTAATATTGTAAGTTGGATTGTCCAGTTCTTCATTGCCTATGAATAATTTTTACATCAAACATTAATAACCGTAACTGAAGTTGGGTTGAAGAGCTACACACTGAATCTTCATGTCATTTTGTATAATGCATCAGAAAATCGTATTACTTTGCAATGTTCTTCTTCTCTATAACAAATAGCACCACATTCTTAGTTTTATCACACTTCTTTGGCAGATCTGCTAATTTCTGTGTCAGAAACTGAAAACAATGGCTTGCATATAGTACAGCAGATCTTCTAACATTATCTTTTACTTCATTCCAAGATAATGGTTGTGGCCTACACTAAAAGATCAAATAATTTTGCTACACCATGCTCATATTTGAAATTTATTGCAGACCATATTGTTTCTGAAATAGTAACATATTTGAAATTGTGGTTTCCTACACTACTTTGAAATCCATTGCAGGTCACATTTGATCATATGGATATTGCTATATCAAAGGCATTCAAGTCCACTGTTATAAATACCATACACTCTCTTCCACAACACCAACAGGTAATTTTGAGGACTAAACATCATAGAATTTCTGTCTTTTGCTTGACTATGCCAAGATGGTCTATAAGAGTTGTCTGACATCGACAAGTAATCGGTTATTACCGCAGTAGAATTATTTTCAGCTGCAAACCAATTGACAGCATAACTAGATTTAACAACATATTTCGAAGGAAAAAAAACAAATCATGAAACATGGAATTGCAGTTAGCAGAACTATATAAGAATATTGAACAGTCCACTTACTAGGTCCACTGACCATAGTCAATTGCAACTTCATTTGACTAAGTCACTTACGGCATCCCATTGAATGATTACATGAACACTATGCGGAATCTCTATTTCCTGTGAGCAAACTGGGGAACACCTGATGGAATGTGGTTAATATTTTTGTGATTTTCTAGGTTTGTAGAACCAACTGTCTAGGCTATCAAGCGGGTACTACTAGACTTTTTGTTTTTTTTTTTCCTGTTTTCCATACAAAAATAGCTTATTTATATTTTTCCATCTGCAGATAATATTATGTGCCTTGGTGAATTTTTTTCAGCAGTTTAAGAAGAATGCTACAACTCTAGGGGAGGTAAATTTGCTTCCCTTCAATATATTGCCTTTGAAATCTTAGATGAGATAAAACAATTTTAAAAAATATATTTCAGCACACAAGTACTCTGTATTCCATGATATTTTCACTTAGTACAATCATTTTTCTCTTCTTTCAAATTCTGACACGGTTTTCTTAAAACTGAATTACTGTATGGAACACAGCTAAACAGATCGTATGTACAAATTTGCAAATCTGCTCATGTCCCTGCTGCGGGAACGCTAGAGTTCACTAACATGTGCACAGTGCTGAACGACCAGGTCAAAACACATGCTTAACTGCAGGGTTTTTTTTTTTTTTTTTTTTTTTTTTTTTTTTTTTCAATGCAGTAGATTTGTGATGGTACGAATTCCAATGCAGGGACTTCTCAAACTGGGGAAGTCTAAAGAAGATAAATTGAAGAGAGTAACATTACAAATTGACAGTTCAGACATCACTTTTGCTTTCAAGGTGCAGACATAATTGCCTCTTCCCTTAACAAGCAAATTTACTTTGCATCCAAGCGAACTAAATGAGATTGTTGTGTACAGGGGAACCGATTCTTTCAAAATTGCTTGGAGCAGCGATGAACCTAAGTAAAGATACACCGCATTCTATTTGTGTTAGGTTTGGGTCCTTTGGGAGGATTCCTTTAGATTTTTTTTGTTTGGTAAATTTTCTTCCGAATGTTGCAACTCTTGCTTCTTTTGGTAAGTTGCTCCTATGTTCTGCAATTGTTTTGCAGATACCGCCGTCTTCTGTCAGGCTTGTCGTCATTAATATTTTACAAGGATACCTGAATGAAAGGTATATTTTTGCTTTATTTTTTCATGGTTATAGCAATTCATTTTCCATTACAAATGAAGGATCTAAATCTGAAAAATCATCCTGTCTGATATTCTATTAACTCACGAAGGCTCGCTTCAAGGAATTTTCTGCTGAAATAATAATAATTAAAGCTTGTCTGAAGTTACATTTCTGAAGAACCTTTTACTGGAGTTGCATGATTTTGCAGAGGTGTTTTTTTTTTTTTTTTTTTTTTTGGGTTCGTGCTTTCTAACAGTTGCATCATTTGAAAATGTCTGGCAGGTCAGTCTATTAACTACTACAAAACCATCAATCTTAGTCGAAGAAGGAAAAAAGAAAACAATTGAGCCGTTGGATACGAATAGTGGCTGCCATATTCATTACTGTATTTTTTTTCTTTTTCATATCTGCAACCAAGAATATTAGCCATTAACTGATCCAAAAGGACATGCCTCCAAATAAGTGTAGTATAATACTACATTTTTTTTCAGTACCTCAGTCATTTATCTGATATGGGTCATAACAGTGTGTTGGTTTTACTGTTTGAAAGATGAGGTAGGAGTTGAGAATTTAATCCATTATATAATGCAAAATTTAACACATTAAGTGTCAAAGGTGGGAATGGAATTCAGGATCTCACGGAACGAATTTAATTTTCTTAAAGCTCAGACACTCATATCAAAACAGGTTATATTTTTCGGTGAGAGCTATACACTTTTACAACCCCACCCCAGAAAAACAAGGAAAAGGAAAAAGAAAAAGAAAAGAATTAGTGAGAGAATGAGAAAAGGGTTTTTTTTGCATTTAGTCCCCTAGTAAATTTTTATTTTAAAAATAGCCCTATCAAAATTTAATTTGCAAAAATGGCTTTGCACCTGCCACGCAGGTGCCACGTCAGCGCCACGTGGGTTGGGCATGGGCCAGTGTATTAAGTTAAACACGGTGAACCATTCACCGTGTTCAAACACGGTGAATAGTTCACCGTGTTTAGTACGTATTTTTTCTAGAGAGTTAGGAATGTTAATGGGGTATGGATATCCAAAATATTATTCGAACCTATCCGTATAAATTATATATATACATAATTTATTTTTATTTATTTATACAATATATAAAATATCTAATAATTTTTATTTCTTAGATCTTCATCCAATCCAATGGTATAGATTTTTAAAATTATTAGATATTTTATACCGTTGGATTGGATGAAGATCTAAGAAATAAAAATTATTGAATATTTTATATATTGTATAAATAAATAAAAATAAATTATGTATATAAAATAATTTATTCGGGTTTAGATTCGAATAATATTTTGAATATCCATACCCCATTAACATCCCTAACTTCCTATTCCTCTACAAAAAATACGTACTAAACACGGTGAATCATTCACCGTGTCTACCGTGTTTAACTTAACTACCATCCCCAGCCCCGCCCGCATGGCGCTGACGTGGCGCTTGCGTGGCAGGAGTAGGGCTATTTTTGCAAATTAAATTTTGATAGGGCGACTTTTAAAATAAAAATTCTTCGGAGGGCTAAATGCAAAAAAAGCCCATGAGAAAATGATCGGCACCCGCTGACAGGCCACGCAGCATCTAGAGACGTCGAGCAACATGCATTTAGTGGGGAGGTAATGGCCCAGTGAACGGCCCATCCCAATGGCAGCCTCCTCTGGGGCCACACCCATGACCCATGACCCATGACCCATGACCGAGGCCTGGCTCCTGCAATCGGGCACCAGAAGGTCCGACGCTGTACCCACGTTACTCTTCCGGCCTTGGGCCGAAAGGCTTTTCATGGGCCGGCTGGCCCAGTCCGTTCCAACAGCAGCGCTTTATTGTTTAGTGGTTCTCCCGGCAATTTTCTTCTTTTTTTTTTTAAAAAAAAAAGAAAAAGAAAAAGAAAAAGAAAAAGAAATTAGGTATCTTGCAATTCTTCTGGGTTCAATAAGATCGTACGGAGACAGATAAACAGAGGTTTACAAGAAGAAAATTAGAGAAAGTAAAGGCTACTATTACTTTGTTTGACTAATAGTATCGGGCAGGCGACCAAACCAAGGGATTGAACCCAAAGTTTGGAATCTTCCGAGCGACTTGCGTGCCCCACGGCCAAATAACAGCAGCTAGGAACTATGCGATGTTAGGATGCATCCAAGGCCAAATTATTGGGTTCGTATCTTAGATTTGCCAAGGTCGCAATCACGGGACATCTTCCTCTCTTTTAAGATTGGCGAATTCGACCTACTATGACAGCGCGGCGTAGAGAGCGAGTCCTTTCAGATCTTATAAATAGGGAGAGATGCCTGACTTATTAAGGACAATTTGATAGATAATTTCAAATACATGCTTCAAAAGGGATGATATTAAATTAATCGAATCGAATCGGTTAATAACACCACATTAAATGAATCTATCTCTCGGTACTGAAATCAGATTTACGAAAAATGTCTCCTCTTGCTTAGGATGATGCATGATGTGTAGCTTTCTTTTATTGGAAGGTATTTTTTCTTACATGAAATTCACGTTACAAAGACCAACTTTACGGATCCTAACGAATTGACACCTACCCCCTCCCTCCCTCCCTCCCTCTCTCTTCGGTGTTCTCTCTCTCTTAATCACTTTCATTTTCCTCTTCTGCTTTTCTTTGAACGAACAAGCCCGTCCAGCTACATCCTCTATATCATCACTACGCCCATTCTCTACAGCTCCAATTCAAGCTTATTTCGAAAGAAGAGCGAGAGAGAAAAAAAAAAAAAAAAAAAAAAAAAAAAAAAAAAAAAAACGTCAGAGGAAAGAGCGGGGGTGACAAAATTAGGTGGGCACCTTCGCGCGCGTGAAAGCGTCATGCCGATGCGCACCTAACTCAGAGGAGGGTGCCATGTCGCACTCCGAATTTTCGTATCGACCTAGGTTAAATTGGCCTACCAAATGCGGTCCCCCCAGTATTAGGGGAAAAAAAGAAGGAACAAAAAAAAAAAAAAAGGAGAAAGAGAGAGAGAGATAGATTAAGATAAGACATTAGGCCGTAGCAGGATGAGAAGTCATTTTGAAAGAGATCATGAGTTGCGTGCAAATATTAGCAGGCATCTTGGGTGGATGGATTCGACAGTAACCAAGCCCACGAGTGGCTCAGTTTGTGCACTGGAAAAGCTCTGATGGATTAATTCTTAGGAACCCACTAGTAAAAGTGGGATCTGATCGAATACCTCACACCGATAAGCTAGCTTTTGCTATCAAGTATAGAGTATAGACAAGCCACATCTTTTGAGCCATGTCATCCCAGACTCTAGCATAGCACTATTCTATCTGATATTATTCTGGACTTTCAAAACATTGCTACGGTGGTCGACAATATGAGAAAGCTGCTATGGCTACTTTCAAACAGCTAGTTCTACTCAAAAATAGTGGTCACGACTAACCGTCCTTAGCGCAAGTGGCAAAAAATTTGGTAGTTGGTATCCGAGGTTCCAAATTCGAATTCCAAAAAATTTGGTAGTTGGTATCCGAGGTTCCAAATTCGAATTCTAGTTCATTCACATTTTCAGCTAAATTTATTTTTAAAATAAAATAAACGAAGCAGATAGCATACTACCTAGCTGTCTCTCAGAAAAAAAAAAAAAGAAAAAAGAATAGGAGTCACGCAAGCTGCCGACTCTTTAACGAGATCGGATAACTCCTTTGCATTGTGCGCTCTTTCATTAGCATCACCTTCAATATTAGGTGAAGGAAATAAGATCGATGTATGTCAGCCTGAGATGTTCTTATCATTGTTGCGGCTAAATAGCGAAAAGATCAACCTATTGCCACTCCCGCCAGTTCTAGTGCAAAATATACGATTGCAGCTGATCAAATCAAATCACAGTTACAGTGTCGCGCATCAGAATTCTTCATTATAATATATATATATATATATATATATATATAGAGAGAGAGAGAGAGAGAGAGAGAGAGAGAGAGAGAGAGAGAGAGGTCAATGTAGCTAGTAATTAAGTGTTGAATTTTAGAAATTTAGCAGCCTGCAAGTAGTGGTTAGTGTAGTGGAAGTTCCGCGGAGCGCTAAAGAATTGTCGCAATAATTAGTTGAGATGGTTTTGTCATGCTTTAATAATTTGAGCTCAACTAGTCGTCAGGGCTAATTAATGGCCTGGATTGCCATAGGTTTGTTGCACAACATCACTTGTGTCGAGATGCCAAACGCATTTGGTTCGGTCGTAACGACTGCGAATTATTTGAAAATTGAAAGGCTCGATCTGGATTGTTCATATCTTTAATTTCTTAGCTAGTTTACATGCATGCTGTGTATATCATCTCCTATATTTTATATATATATATATTACCGTGCACATCAGCTAATGAAAGTAAGAGATGGTCCACTGTTGGTCCAGCTTTCCCATCTCATTTATATCATTGATCGGGTATAGCCTGCATGGGCATGGCTCCCAGTTGAGCTCGATCGGAATTAAACTCGGTTCGAACCCAACCGCTTGCTGAGCCCGAGTGTTAGCTAGCTAGCTAGCTAGGTAGCTTAGTTTTGTCAAGCACCTCCTTGCAACCGTACGAGCTAAATTAAATAGGCCGGGTTTATTAATTAATCTTATCAGGATCGAGAAGTGAATCTCGATCGTTATGATGATGAGTTTGGCACGATAAACAATTATTATACGTTTGTAAAATTATAAACTAGCTAGCGTTAAAAGGGGAAATATTCCAAATTAGAGTTCCAAGTTTCGAGTTCCGAGGGGTTAGTCGCGGATGGGTCCATGGCAAGGACCGGAAATCATGGTTACAGCTCATAAAGATCACTCGGCATCAAATTGACTAGGACGGGTAGGTACGGTTGTTAGGTAGATGGTTAGGCAAGGGACTCGCTCAATTCCCATTCACACTCCCGTTCGTACGCGTATATTTCAATACTGCTTTTGTTTGTTTAATGTAATAATTAATTAATCCTTGTTTTTGGTACTCTAATTTCCTTTTTATTTGTTTGATTGTTTGTTTTCTTTTGTTTTCTTTTTTTCTTTTTTGTTTTTTTTGCCCCTTACCAAACGTCGATTGGTATTATACAGGTATGGGTCGTTCGCTAGGGAGTTTCGGGGTTTGTTTTGTGTTCAGGTTTCTCGGAAAATATCAGAATCAGGGAGCGTCGTTTCGTTGTCCGTAGAGAATGGAGGAGGGACCCCGAGTGGCCACTTTGACAGGTGCGACAGGAAGCGAGCTAACATGTAGTTTTTTTTTTTTTTTTTTTTTTTTTTTTTTTTTTTTTGAGAGGGAGAGAGAGAGAGAGAAAGGTAGTATGCTACCTGTTTCATTCATAAAGAAAATGAATTAAACTACATAGAGTGAGACAGTCGAGACCTCGAGAGAGCGAAAAAACAGGAGAAAAAGTAACAAAAAAAGAATAACCTAGTATAGAAAAAGAGATAGCAACAAAAAAAGCAACGAAAACGGAGGATATGACTAACACCAGCTTTACCAGCTTCACCCAACTCTACAGAACTCCGCCCACTCCTTCACCAAAAGTCCAATACGGCGAGCAGAAGAGATAGCATCCATTTGGAGGTTCCGAAAAATAACATTATTTTTCTCGCACCAAATCGTCTACCAAATGGTCGCCACAAGAATCGAGGTCAATGCGGTGTCGCCCTGTGCCCCCATCCTTGCCGGCGCCTCCCAAACGGTATTGACATCCTCCATGGAGGTAAGAGCGTGAGGGACATCAAGGAGGGAAATAAAAAGGAATCTGCTAACAACACATCCCACCAACAGATGATCTGCACATTCTAAAGTGTCGGCACATAAGACACATATGTTGTTTTCCGACCAACTAACCCCTTTTAATCAGATTGTCCACAGTAGGTAATCTCTTTTTTAAGGATAACCAAAGAAAGATTTTAACTTTTGTCGGAATTTTCAGCTTCCAAATAGCAGGCGTTACTATATCTTTAACATCCCTTGTCCTGAAGAGTGAGTACACTGATTTGACAGTAAAATTGTTACCAGAGTTCCATCTCCAGAGAATGACCTCAGGATGATTACTAACGAGGGCGTTAGTGTCGGCACATGTAGTTTTTATTTTTATTATTATTTAACATCGCTGAAATGTAATTAAAACTGTGGTTAAAATGATCATTTACAAGCATGCTGTTCTTCTGATGGTCAATTTCCCCTTTGTGCTCGTTTTCTTCATTTTGTGACCCCCTAGCTGCCTTATGCTACCGTTTAATTAGCAAATGTGTGCGAAACAATGCAGCATGCAGCACTGTCCTATATATGTAGTGTAACTCTCGTTAATGTTATATATATATATATATATATATATATATATATATATATATATATATAGATATGAGGTAATGTTCAGAATACTACATAGCTCAAAGGGATAAATTCACTACGGAGTGTAGAGTGTGTTTATCGAAATTAGATCAGTGGAATTTGGGTAAATGCNTATTACCTTGTGGGGACCACTCAACCCTAGGGATACTACTCAATCCTAGGGGAAATCGCAATCATCCCAACTGTACGATTTTTTATTTAAAGGTCAAAAAGTCGGAAGTATAAAACCCTCTATACTTCTGATAGCAGAGTAGCTCTACACTATATATATATATATATATATATATATATATATATATATATAGATATGAGGTAATGTTCAGAATACTACATAGCTCAAAGGGATAAATTCACTACGGAGTGTAGAGTGTGTTTATCGAAATTAGATCAGTGGAATTTGGGTAAATGCTACGGCTCCTCATTCTTTTTGGCCCCAGGTAAAATTGCTTGAATCTTTCTTAGTATCATATTCACGTAGAACGCTAGAATGTATTTAGATTTAGGCCAAAACAGCTGGCTCATTTCATTAGTGCACATTCACATGCATATAACCGAAAGAAAACAGGTAATAATGGTTATATATGATTATATATCCCCTAAAAAAAAAACCGCGTTATGCATTTATTATTATTATTATTATTATTTTCTAAAAACATAGTCAAAGAGTCCGAATGAGTTTAATTAGTTGGTCTTACTAGATCCATGAGTACCAAACAAACGGGATTATTATATCGAATTCATGATCTCCAGCATCCTGAAAGATCCATCATCTTCTCCGGGTTCCAAGGATTTTGAATTCAGAGAGCTTCCAAGGATCCTACCTGCAGATGCCTAGCTCGTGCAACAAATAACTGGGGTCAAATTTCTTTTTTCTTAAAAAAAAAAAAATTAGAAAAGAAGAAAGGAATGAAACAAAATAATTGGGGCTTTTCATTTGCAAAACAGTGAGTTGGGTATTTCATTTGTCGGTGTTTGGTGAGGTTAATTTCCGAGTGCGGCACCTAACCCGGGATGGGCCATGCACCTAAATTTACATACAACAGCTCACCCGAAGCCACCCACACCCTCCTAGGATTGAGACACCAAATATAAGAGAGAGAGAGAGAGAGAGAGGGAGAGATCAATTTGCCACACCCTCCTAGGATTGAGACACCAATAAGAGAGAGAGAAAGAGAGAGAGAGAGAGAGAGAGAGAGAGAGAGAGAGAGAGAGAGATCGATCAATTTGTTTGATTGAAGGGAGAGCATTAACTCCCAACTTGGTGTTTTATTTCCCGCTCCCCCTCCCCCGTATCTTAATTGGCCCCCACTTCATGTGGGGTGTCCTCTTTTGGGCTGGAAATGGGATGTGGCATTGTGGCTATGGCTCCTCTATTTGTGCCTTTCTCCCATCAATTAATTAAACCCACTCGACCTTGACTATGCACAAAAGAGTTGCGATCCACAAGTGACTGGACCATTAGGGCTGGCCGGGATCTTCACCTCTCACCTCTCCTCGCAACAGCGGGCGCAATGCGCAAATAGTGGCCACATGGATCCGAATCCCCATCATCAAATTTAATATTTTGTGTAAACAAAAGCGAAAGGATTGATGGAACTCGATGCAAATTTGGGTGCTAACCACTGAAGATTACATACATACACACTTGGGATTGTACATATCTAGTCTAGCACATAATGAATGAGATCTCTCCCCACTGGGTTGTGTTTTTTGCGAGCTATGTATATATATATATCTCTTTCTCTCAAATTAATTCAATGGAGTCATATAGCTTGAGCGAAGCTACTGCTGTGTCCATCCAAGCTTTTTCGAAATCCCTCTCAAGGGGAGACAAGAGGGAGACAGAGGCTGGTAGTGGAGCAGAGGACGAGGGATGGGTGGGCCTCAGATGGTGGTGTCTCTTATTAATGTCCACTCTCCTCTTGGGACTATCTCAAAGGTGTTTGGCCCTACTAGTGAAAAATGATTCTAAATTCAAATATAATTTTGGGTTCAGTAGAACATTTTTAGCAAGTACTAGAAAATCTGATTTTATTTTTTAAAATTAGAAAATTAATCTTAAATGTCACAGAATTAGAAATAGAAAAAAGCTGATTCTTTAAATCTGATTCCGATTTTGGACTCAAACATTAAGCTTTTATTTTAATTTTAGATTCAAAGTTTAAATTTAAATTTAATTCGAATTTAAAATTTTAAATTCATATTTCAATTTTTAAATTTCAACTTTTCAAATCTAAAATTTAAAATTTAGATTTTAAACTTTAAATTTTAAATTTTAAATTTCAAATCTCAAATTTTACAATTTTAAATTTTAAATTTTAAATTCCAAATTTCAAATCTAAAATTTACGATAAAATTTCAAACTTGACATTTTAGATTTTAAAAATTTAAATTTAAAAATTTTAAACTTTAAAATTTAAAATTACAAGTTTTAATCTTCAAATTATAAATTTCAAAATTTTAAAATTAAAAATTTAATTTAAAATTATTTTTTAAATTAAAATATGATATTTTAAATTTTGTACAATTTTGAAATTTAAAAATTTTAATTTTAATTCAAATTTAAATTTTAAATTATTTTAAATAAAGTTTAATAAAAATATTAATTTTTGCAAATATCAAAAAAAAGTTGCCTAACAGATTTACAAAATTACTTCAGAAAAAATCGCTTTTATCTAAACGCAGACAAACACTCTACAGTTTCTATCCAAAATCACTTCTCCAAATCAAAATCAATTCTGCAAAAATTACTTTTCCAGAATGTAAGCCAAACGCGCCATATATATATATATATATATATATATATATATATATATATAATTACTATAATTGGTAATTGAGCTCCTATGCTTTTAAAAGTACCAAGTCATTGGTGTTGTTAGATTTTTTTAACGCCTTGGATTGAAGGGATGTGCGGCTTAAGTGAATGATGCCCCCTAGGGTTGAGTGGGTGGTTGGTTGAATAGTATAATCTAACGGGTGAAAATGATCAAAGGCGTAGATCTAACGGTAAAAAATTTACAAGCACTAAATAGTTGGTACTTTTACAAGCATCATAGCCGAACTCTATATATATATATATATATATATATATATATATATATAACTATGCTAGAATACTATTAATAGCACAAATAACTTTGTGCTATTAAGTTTTCTGCTCTTAAATTAAAAGATGTGCGGTTAGAATGATGTGGGTCTCCTTGGGTTGAGTGGGTGGTTAGTTGAATAGTATAATCGAACAGATGAAAATGATAAAAGAGGCAAATCTAACGGCAGAAAACTTGATAGCGCCAAATGCTTCGTGTTATCGATAATATTTCAGCCGGATTATATATAGCTATCAAATGCTTCGTATTATCGATAATAATCCAACCGGACTATATATATATATATGGCGTGTTTGGTTCGCTTCTTTTTCACTCTGGAATCAGAATCGGAATGGATGAATCCGTTTGTCGTTGTTTGGTACGCGGGAGTCCCATTCCGATTCCGATTCCCGAGTGGAATGGGAATCCTCCAATCACCTCTTTTTTCAATCCGGCCTAGGAGGCCGGATTGGAAGTTGAATCCGGACGGAATGGATATTTATTCCGATTAAATTTATTTTTTCAAAATTTTTAATTAAACTATGAGTTAAAATTTAAAAATTAACTACATAATTTTAAATTTTAATTTGAACTTAAATTAAAAATTAAAATTTAATCAAGTATTTCGAATCTAACTTATGAATTTGAATTTAAATTAAATTTTAATTTATATAAAATGTTATTCAAATTTTATTTCAAACTTAAATTAAATTTATGTATTCAAATTAAAATTTAAATTGTAATTTTAAATTTGAATTTGAATAAATCAAAATTTAGTTTCATATTTTAAATTATCCACTCAACTTCAAAGTTTAATTTTTTTTAAAAAAAATAGATTTAAAATTTTGACATTATTTCAAAATTTTGATGTAAATTTTTAATATTTAATTTTTAATTTGAATTTAAATTAATATATCATAAAGACAATATTAGTATATTAATTTGGTTACGTTTTTTATATCCACCTGAACCAAACACCGACAATGGGAATGATTTATTTCGATTCCGATTCAGGTGATGAACCAAACAGAATTAAGTAATGAGTCATTCCGATTCCGATTCCAGCTTATTTTGATTCCGATTCCGATTTCGACTCCGACTTCAAACCAAACACGCCTATAGAGTTTTGCTAGAATACTATCGGTAGTAAGCGGCGCGGTTTACTATCGATTTATTTTCGATGATAGAGCTTCCAAATTGGTGATCGGCACCGTTATACATGATCTAAACTATTTAAACTATCTGAAAATCAAATTTCACACATTTTCGATATTATTCTCTTGTTCATCAAGTGAACAGAAAAATGAATGGCCGGAAATGAATATCCTTCAAAAAGTGATGATACAATTTTTATATTTGAGATCTAGAGTCTAGATCTTATTTTAAATAGTTTAAAAAAAATTTTAACAAAAATTTAGTTGATTTGAACTCTTCCATACCGTTAAATGAGCAAACGCACCATATCGGCCATTAAAATTATAGATTTTGTGACCCTTTAATCGTTCAGTTAGTGATGCCAAAAAATCATGAAATTTGATTTCTAAATAATTTAAATGGTTTAGATCATGTTCAACAGTGCCGATCGTCGATTTGGAAGCTCTATCATCAAAAATAAATCGGTAGTAAACCGAGCAGTTTACTACCGATTGTAGTCCAGTCAATCTCTCTCTCTCTCTCTCTCTATATATATATATATATTTAAAAATACCAATCTATTAGTGTTTTTAAATTTCTAACTCTTAGATCAATTCTTTGACTAATAGTAGTTATTGGATCAAATACTATATCACCTACCACCACTTAACTCAAGTAGGCTATTATCATCCTAACCCTACGACACCTCCATTCAAGAGCTACAAATTTAACCGGCCGTCCTTAGAGCAAGTGGCAAAGGACTTGGTGGTTGGTATCCGAGACCCAAGTTCAAATTCTAGTTGATTCACATTTCTAGCTAAGTTCATTTCTAAATGAAATAAACGAGGCGGGTAGCGTGCTACTTATCTCTCTAAAAAAAAAAAAAGCTACAAATCTAGAAGCACCAATCTCTTGATATTTTTATAAGTATCCTAACTCAACTATATATATATATATATTTTGCATGGGAGCTGGGGTAAATAATTGGTTGGTAGAGGGAGAACTAGATTGATTATTCATTGTTATAGTCATGTTTGGTTTCACTAAAAAAAAAAAGAGTATCAAAAATAATTTCTAATATAAAAAATTTAGAAACTAAAATGTGTAAAACTGGAATATATGGTCAAGATGCACTTTATATGAAACCAGATATTTTTTAAAAAAATATTTCGGTTTGAACAGTAGTTCTGAACCAAACATTATATTTCATTTTTTGGTTAAATTATATGTATCATTCTTTTGCACCAATTATTTATTGAACATAATAATAGGATCTCAAGGCTTGGGAAGAAATTCTTCTTATTCACCTAGGCAGACAAAAAATTGGTTGGTATCATTTTTTTTTCTTTTTTTTTAAAAAAAAGGACTTCATTTATTTTACTTAGAAATAAACTTAGTTAGAAATATGAATCAACTAGAATTCGAACTTGGGACCTCAGATACCAACTACCAAACTTTTTGCCACTTGCTCTAGGGACAGTTGGTAAAAATTGGTTGGTGTTAATCAGGATATGTGGCAAAGTAGTGAGCACCCGATTCCTAGGCAAATGATATCAAATTGGGCATGAATTTTAGTTTATCTTCTTCTTCGCCTTCCCTTTCTTAGCCGCGTCACCTATATTCAAGATACTCCTATCCTTATCAATCTAAATCATTTCCCCGCTATCTTGATTCTGCCTATGTCTTCTATCCCAGTAGAAAAGAACCAAAATATCAGCTAAATTCTGGTAATATCTCATTTCAAAAGAGCATTTTTGGTTGTCCAGTCAACACAAGCTGCTAATAATTTTTTTTGAGAGATACAAGCTGCTAATAATTAATAACTATTCTTCCAAGCCAAAGATGATATTAATAATAAAATATACTTGCCATCTCCCTTGGATTCCGTTGGATATTGAAATAAGATATTCAATAATATATTTAATATTAATTTATTTTGTATATATATTTTTTTATTTGATTGAAAATTAGTAGATGTTTGATTTTTGTCCCTTAAAAAATCTTAGCATATATAATTTAGTAGGACAGTATATTTCAGTTAAAAAGTAAATTATCTTACTTCAAATATCAATTTTAAATATTCAATCACAGTTATGATCTACCGATCATTATATATATTTTAAATAAATTAGAAGAATATGCCAAATAAGATATTTATATATTCAAAAATAACCTTAATTATGGTATAGTAGACTAGTAGTACAATTTTGGCCTACCGAATTTGAGTACAAAAGGATTTGGCCCTGATAGATTGGTCCGTAGAGTATGGGTCCACTTGTCCTACATCTAGATGTTGGAACCTTCTAATCTTGGTCTCATACTCTCATTAGCCTTTCAGTGGCTTATATCATCCAGGTGCCCTCCACCTTTACGTTGCATTTGCTTCGGTTATAAATAAAAATTATTTATTTCAGAAATACAAATTGAGATATAAATCTAAACTAGATCAATTTTATATTTGAATAAAAATTAGGTTATTTTTGAAAATAAGGTAAATGGTGTTTGGATAGTTATATTGAAATAAGAAGAATGAGAGTTATAATTTTAGATTAAAAATATTTTATCAAATTAATTAACATCAAAATATTAATTAAAAAAAATTTAATAAATTAATAAATTTATTAGCTATGAATATTATAATAATTAATAAATATAAATATTAGTTAATTAATTAATTAATTATAAAAAAAATAACCTAACTTTTTAATTAGTTAGTAACTTATTTTAGTTAGATAAATAGTCAAAATATTAGTGATTGATCAATGTAAATATTAGAATAAATTGATTAAAATATTAATCTTTAATTAGTAATAAATCAATTAATTCCTTTAAGGAATAGGTAATGACTTAAATACATTAAGGGTGCGATTGGTTCGAAGTCGGAATCGGAATCAGGAATCGAAACAAGCTGGAATCGGAATCGGAATAACTCATTACCTAATTCTGTTTGGTTTGTTACCTGAATCGGAATCGGAATAAATCATTCCCATTGTCGGTGTTTGGTTCAGATAGATATAAAAAACGTAATCAAATTAATATACCTACATTTATTTTATATATTAACTTAAATTCATTTGAAAATTAAATATTAAAAATTTACATCAAAATTTTAAATTTTTTTTTAAAAAATTAAAAATTGAAGCTGAGTGGATAATTAAAAATTTAAAAATAATTTTGATTTATTCAAATTCAAACTTAAAATTTAATTTGAATCTATAAATTTAATTTGAGGTTTAAATAAAATTTGAATAAAACTTTATATAAATTAAAATTTAATTTAAATTCAAATTTATAAGTTAGATTAAAAATACTTGATTAAATTTTAATTTTTAATTCAAATTCAAATTTAAAATTATAAATTTAATTTCTAAATTTAAACTCATATTTTAATTAAAAAAATTAAAAAAAATAGATTTAATCAGAATAAATATCCATTCCGTCCAGATTGAACTTCCAATCCGGCCTCCTATGCCGGATTGGAAAAAAAGGTGATTAGGGAATTCCCATTCCACTCGGGAATCGGAATTGGAATGGGACTCCCACATACCAAATACCTACACGCCCTAAATAGATTAATTAATAATTTAATATTATAATTAAAATTAGATTAGATTTTAATTGACGTCGTTTCCACTTGGAAACAGGCTTGTTCCAAGAGGGAGGATGGAACAACTATTCATAAGTTATACTGGAGTCTAATCCAGGAATAGAAGAACTACAATTTTCGGATACCGAAAATAGTATTTGGGAACAAAGGGAGAGAATAAGGACTTATTTTTTCTCCTTATTCCCGAACTAAACACTATCAAGACCATGTTTGGTTCGAGTATAAATAAGAACTGTTAATCAAGAATAGGTATAAGTTCAGATGTAAGTAGGAACTTCACTAATTTTGCGTTTGAAAAAAAATTGAGTTTGTTTCTATGAATATGATAAATAATGTTTAGATGGTTAGATTAGAACAAGAGGAATAAAAAGTTATTATTTTAAATTAAAAATATTTTATTTAATTAATTAACATCAAAATATGAATTAAAATAAATTAATAAATTAATAAATTTATTAGATATGAATATTATGTAAGATAATAAAAATATATTAATTAATTAATTATAAAAAATAATGTAAATTTTTAAATAGTTAGTAAATTATTTTAGTTAGATAATTAGTAAAAAAAATTAACTAGATTAATAAAAATATTAATGATTGATCAGTATAAATATTAGTTTATGGATAAACACATTAAGGTATTAATAATTAATTAGCTAATTAATTATAAGTAATAAATTAAATAATCACTTTATTATTTAAGCAATAGATAATCATTTAAATATATTAGTTAGTTTAATTATAGATTTAATGCTATTATTAAAATAAAATTTAAATTTTAATTAATTATGCTCTCACTTAGGAACAAACTTGTTACAGAAAGAAGAGTGGAATAGTAATTCCAAACTTATATCGGAAGCAATTCCCTTGGCGACGGCAGGTGTTGCTACTTGTGATTGGCCAATCTTAAGATTTGCTCCCAAATCAAGAAATTATTGCCTTAATTAAAGATCATCAATTACATTTTCCCTAATAAAAAGGAATTGAGGGAGATTCCTTTCTACCTCTCCCCGACAGATCACCATCCCCTCCGCCTCCATCCATGGCCTGCATCCGACCTTCACCATTTTAGCGAGCATATATAACGAAAAGTCAACTTTTATGTAAAACACTATGCTTCAACGGCAACAATAGTTGTTTAAATATTTGATATATTTTCCGTCAATCTCCCAGTGGTTATCAAATATCTAGTTTTGGGGCACGTGAATCATCATGCAGTAACTTATAGTGAAAGCAGTAAGATTTTCGCTAGCATTTATTGATGTTGGCCTTCTCGAAATCGTGATAAGACTTACAGAAGGACGGTTATTCTTCCAATTGAATGTCAATACATTCTAAGAAAATTGAAGTCAAAATGTTCAAAATATTATTATGAATTTCTATAATATTGTTCAAATGAATTACTGATGTGCCGGTTGATAATTTCATATATATATATATATATATATATATACATAGAGAGAGAGAAAGTTGGGCTGGGCTACTGTTAATAGCAAAATCTCATTGTTGCTACCAGTTTTTTAGCCTTTGGATCAACTCTTTTCATTATTTTTAACCATTGGATTAAATACTATAACCCAGTGGGGACCACTCAACCCTAGGGGGACCACTCAACTCTAACCGACTAATATCATCTCGACCTAATAATTTTCATCCAAGGGTTAAAAATTGATAGCAAAAAAAGCGTTTACTATTAATGTATTCCACCTAATTCTATATATATAATATATATAGAGAGAGAGAGAAGAGAGAGAGAGAAAGTGGCTGAACTATGCTATCGAAGCACGGAGCCTTCCGTGCTTCCAGCTTGTTTTCGATGTGGCATTTTCGAATCGTCGATCGGCTCCGTTAAACTTGATCAAGAGCATTTGAAGTACCTAGAAAATAAAATTTTATTATTTTTCGATATCATTGCCTAGTAATCGAATGGCTCAATAATCACACAAATTTCAATGGCCGTAGTGAGCCGTTTGCATTTAACAGGTGTAGAAAATATCCAAATCACGTGAAATTGATAGAAAATTCTTTATAATACAATAACAACAAGATCAATATCTTGATTTAAAATTTTAATTTCATATAATTACCATTTTGTAAGATTTTTATTTAGCCGTTGATTTTGAGCCCCTTCGTTCACTAGGCAAATGAATCGTAAAATCATAAATTTATTTTCTAGGTACTCTCAAATACTCAGATCAAGTTTAAGACGGATCGACGATTCGAAAGCCGCAACATCGAAAACAAGTTGGAAGCAGCAAGGCTCGTGCTTCCGATAGCATAGTAGCCTCACTCTAAGATATATATATATAATATAGTATATATATATATATATATAACAGAAAGAGAGAGAGAGAGAGAGAGAGAGAAGAGAGAGCTAGGCTTGTATACTATCGGTAGCACGGAGGCCTCCGTGTGCTACCAAGTTGTTTTAATGCTGCGGCTTCCAAATCAACGATCGTGCTCGTTAGATTGATCTGCACTATTGAAAGTATTTGAAACTAAATTTCATAATTTTTCGGCACTCATTTACCTATCAAACGAGTATCTAAAATAACACGGCTGAAATAAATCACCATAAAAAATGATGATAAAATATTTGAATTTAAGATCAGAGATACGTATCATTACTCTAAATAGGGAAAAGAATTTCTATATAAATTTCATCAGAATTGGATTGTTTTATTACCGTTAAATTTACAAATGCATCAAATCTACCATTAAAATTATCAATTTTGAGACCTTGTTGATCACTAACCAAACAATGTCGAAAATTATGAAATTTAATTTCCAAATATACTTTACATAGTTAGATCAAGTCTAATAGAACCGTCGTCGATTTGGAAACCGTATCATTGAAAACAACTTGGTAGCACGGAGGCCCCGTGCTACCGATAGTATACCCAGCCCTAGCTATATATATATATATATATATAGAATATATAATATATATATATGTAAATTGGGTTGGAATATTTTTAATAGGCTCTCAAGTCATGGTGGTCGGTCTCTTGAGGATTTAGATAAAGATTTGCAGAGTTAAAATATAAGTGGCTCGAGGTGAAACGGTATAATTAAATAGAGTAGAATAGTCAGTGGTAGATCTAATAGGAAAAAATTCGATAGCACAAAATGATAAATGTAATTAAAAATATTTCAGTCGAACTATATATATATATATATATATATATATATAGAGTGAGGCTACTATGCTATCGGAAGCACGGAACCTTCCGTGCTTTCGAGCTCGTTTTTCGATGTTGCGACTTTCAAATCGTCGATCGGCTCCGTTAAACTTGATTTAGAGCATTTGAAGTACATAGAAAATAAATTTATATTTTACGATATCATTTGCCTAGTGAACGAAGGGGCTCAAAATCAATGGCTGAAAATAAAAACCTTACAAAATGAATAATATGACATTAAAATTTTAATTAAAGATATTGATCTTGTTTATATAGAAAAGAATATTTCTATCAAAATTTCACGGTATTTGGATATTTCTACACCGTTAAACTTGCAAACGGCTCATTGCGGCCATTAAAATTTGTTGATTTTGAGGCCCATTCGATCACTAGGCAAAATGATATCGAAAAATAATAAAATTATTTCTAGGTACTTCAAATGCTCTAGATCAAGTTTAACGGAAGCCGATCGACGATTCGAAAGTCGCAACATCGAAAACGAGCTGAGCACGGAAGGCTCTGGGCTTCCGATAGCATAGTATCCTCTCTCTCTCTCTCTCTCTCTCTCTCTCTCTCTCTCTCTCTCTCTCTCTATATATATATATATATATATATATAGTTTAAATCAAGACATCAATTTATTTATTTATTTATTTTTTGAGAGATAGGTAGCACGCTAATCGCTTTGTTTATTTTAATTTAGAAATAAATTTAGTTGAAAATATGAATCAATTAGGATTCGAATTGGAGATCTCGGGTATTAACCACCAAACTTTTTGCCACTTGCTCTAGGGACGATTGGTAAGACATCAATTTATTAATGTACAAATAGCTTACTTAATTATAGGAAAATATTTCTGGAAAACTCGTGGGCGTTTGCATGTTGTTACCCAGTAAATTGGGAGAGGCGGATCAACGACGGTAATTAATTAGAACGGCACGGATTAGATGATTGGATCGAGAGGTAGCTTGCATTTGGAGGGTCCACTCCAAGATGAAAGGACCGGAAAGAACGAACAGGTCATATCAATTAATAATAGAGTAATGCATCTATAGTTTCCCTAGCTTGGATATCAATTTTGTATAATTGACCATACATAGATAGGGTTCTACTAGGTCCCCGGACTAATTGCCGTGTTAGTTATTCAATTTGATGAATAAACTTAATTTTCGTACGAGTACCCGCACAGGGCTGTTGACTTTCGATTGGTTTGGAGATCGATTATGTATATTGTTTAATTTCACAATTAGCAAAAGAGTTGACTAGCTGCTGCAAGAGGTCGTAATACTTACGCATTGTAGTATAAACTGTGAGGTAGTGTGTATGGTATAATGAGCAAAAATGGAATTGCATCCTTCGACATGGAAATAGGAAAAAAAAAAAAAAATTGCATTCTTCGAAATTTCATATAAAATCGTCACTGACTTTATTTATGTGAAATCAGAGTCAATTGGTCGGTTGCGAGATTAAGACCTCTTACACAGGATTTAAGCTGGATGAAGTCATTTGGAACTGAATTAAATATATGTATATCGTAGTGAGCAAGCTTGGGAGTCATACATGATGGTTCGAACTCGGACTCGGTGCAATGGCCATACATTGGATCCCGAGTCGCCAGGGTTGGAAGATAACGCGCGCTCCTCACTGGCAACAGCTCGAGAAGATTTACAAGCAACTTAATTTGCATAGTTCGAGCTAATGAAGTCAGAGGAGTACTGAATAAAAAAGGGCGCGTTCTTGATAATAGTGACAGTCTAGTATCGGAAAATTAGACAAAATTTGGGACGCTTTGTATCATATTTGTCACCATAAGAGAAATTTAGAACATTAATGAAAGTATAGTGGGCGTTGAAAGATCCTTTCTTTTATGCATATGAAAATTTTCACTCTATTTAACTCCATGTACTCCCAACGACTCGCTCTTTTCAAAAGATCATGTAATCGTAAAGAGTACGTCTCGCTAGCCCAGATACCAAGTAGCTAGGTAGTCCGAAGTTGAGGAGTCTCTCAGACTTGCTATTAGTCCGACCAATTTCAAATCAGCTTAATTCACATGATATGGTTGAATTATGCCATCTCGATCCAACCTAGTTGTGTGCTAGCACTTGACTTCACATAATAATTAAGTTGAAAATAAAATTCGTTACAGCACGAGAATTAGCTTGGCAGCTAGATGAGGAGGTAGGCGAGATGGGGTTATGGCTAGCTAATTATCGGCATCAATCCGATGTACATGTGATGAGAGAGTGGAGCCGCCACCTTTGGGAGGTTATGCCCCGACATTAATTATGTTTACCTTTCCTCTTTATTTTGTTGTTAATAAAGGAATCGGGTCACCCGTATTTAATGAAGTGCAATAGATTTCCTCCACCGCCAAAAGGGATATGGGTGGGTCCATGCATTACCCAAACGAAATTTAAAGGGCACCCCCACTCATCGCTGTTGATTAGCGTAGGACATGCCCACACTCCCATAAATCCAATCTAATTGGGCCAATGTCACACCTTGTAATTAATACAATCATGTTTGTTATGGCCTTTACTCCTACTCCTTACTAATACCAATTGATCACAATCATCAGGTACCCGGTTCTCATTCACATTCAATAGAGATAAATTGAGAGATGCGTTGGTTCAGAAATTAAGATGCGGTTTCTCAATAGTTTTACATTTTTCAATTTTCTTTATGCTTGAATATATCTGTCTCACCGCTCATTAGTTAGTTTGCAGAATGTATTTTTAAATTATTAAATACCAAATGAAAACATGGCATGAGTGTCGAAAGTGAAGTTAAAAGGCACGTGACGGGGTGGGCGTGGTAATTACGTACGTCCTTATCTTCTCTTCTCTGAGCGTGTGTGTGTGTGTGTGTGTGTGTGTGTGTGTGAAAGGTGTTTGGCGTCTTTATTAATTAGTGTGATGCATGCGGGGCCCTCCCACCACCTCACGCCATTAGAGAGATTCCCGACGGCGTCCTAAAAAAGTGAAGTAAAGTAAAGGTTGATTAGGAAAGTAATGCGGAGAAAGCTAATTAATTAATTAAGGCCCCAGCAACTTAATTAAACGCCATTTGTTCCTCAACAAATTAAGGAATCTGTATTTTGTTAGTGCTTACTACTTTATTTCCATTTATCCCGTCGTATTAAGCCTATTAGAGCCCGCCTATACGACCAAGAGTGAACAACACAAAACCCACCATCTGGTATCTGCACCCTAAAATAGATTTGAAGTGCTCCGCGGATCGAGCGTTGTTTGGTTAAGATCGATGCTGAGGTTCAAAGCCGAGCATATATATATATATAGGACGTCGGTGCATGCATGGGCCACGTGGTTTTGTGGAGGGTGAGTGAGGACTGAGGAGTGAGGGCGGAGGAGATCGAACATGGCCCGAGCTAGCTATAGCTTAGTGAACATGGGCATTGCGTTCAAATTCGGCTATTAATCATTACCGCACCACTAAACAATGCCAAGCATTATGGACGTCGTTTGGGCAACACGAGTGGCCACGTTGGGCATCGACCTGCGCCACATCTGACGAATTAATTTATAATAATAATAATCTAGGAAAAATGATTGAGGATAGAAAGAGAGGTGCTTAATTAATTAACTAACTAAGAAGACGATTGAAGCAAAGGGTTCATCGAAATCAAAAGATAGTAATAATAGTGATAATAATAAATAAGAATTAATTGAGATCTGTGGGTCAAAACTGAAAATGCAAAGGAGCTGCATGCGAGTGTGGTGTGGTTGGGGCAGGGAAGGGAGAGAGGAGGCCGCACCGAACCGACACAATCCCGAATGAAGGGGCAAACGTGGGGTTGTGTAAGGAATTAACGGGGCAACCCTTCTTGCAATGGGGATCGAGGCTTAGCTAAACTAATTCCGAGCATGCAAAACACCCATCTTTGTGAGACGGATACCTCTGTTCTATGTTGTTCTGGAAATAATAGTGTATTTTCGCCCTCCATGTTGAGCTGTAGACTCTCTAGTTCGATTTCAAGTTCTGTTGCAAGTTGATTCATCTTTAGAGAGTTTATGTAGTCGACTACCTCACGACTATCAGATTCTTCATAAATCTCAGCCCTCCCTAATGTGATAAATATCCATTGTTTTGCAGAGTGATAATACGTTCCTTAATTGCATACCAAGAGAAATCTAACATAGCAAACGAAAGACTATTGCTTGAGCTAGATAGGACATTGATCATATCTTTCATTCCAAACTCATCTTTAATCTGTTTAAGCAGCATCTCCATTAGCGTTCGAATTTTCGATATATTATTAAATTCACTTGATGTTTAGCTAAGAGTGCCAAACCAAGCGCTGTTCCAAGGTTAAAGGATGCCTTCGGCCCTTAATCCTAAAAAGATAAGATGTAAGATCGGTTGACTTTTCAAAATAAATAAAAACTCATTCTAATGGAAGGTAAGATNAGATATATATATATATATATATATAGAATTAGGTTACTATACTATCAATAGTATCGGAGCTTCGTTAATATAGTCTTGTTTTCAATCTTAGGGTGTTCAAATTAACGATCAACACTGTTAAATATGATTTAGGGTATTTGAAGTTCTCAGGAATAAAATTTTAGTTTTTTTCAACTTCGTTTACTTAGTAAATAAATTATTTCAAAATGGACGGTAAAAATTGAATAATCTTTAAAATTTGAGCATATGGCTTTTAAATTCAAGATCAAGAATGTTAACATTAATTTAAATAGTTTAAAGTATTTTTTATTAAAATTTGAAGAAATTTATATTCTTCTACACCTTTAAACTACAAATTCGTCATAGTAGTTAATGAAAATTGACGATTTTGAAATGGTTTGATTATAAAGTAAACTATATCGAAAAAATATAAAATATTATTTTTAAAAACTTTAAATACCTTACATTAGTTTTAACGGTGTGGATCGTTCATTTGAACACCCTAAGATAAAAAACGAGACTATAATACCAGAGTCCCGGTACTATAGATAGTATAGGAGACCAGTTCTATATATATATATATAGAGAGAGAGAGAGAGTTGGACTGGGCTACTATTAGTAGCAAAATTTTATTGTTGCTACCAGTTTTTTAGCCTTTAGATCAACTATTTTTATTATTTCTAACCATTAGATTAAATACTATAACCCAGTGGGGACCACTCAACCTTAGGAGGACCACTCAACTCTAACCGACTAATATCATCACGACCCTACAATTTTTCATCCAAGGGTTAAAAACTTGATAGCAAAAAGAGTGCTTTACTATTAATAGTATTCCAGCCTAATTCTCTCTCTCTCTCTCTATATATATATCCCTTTTCAGGTATCTGGGGTTGGATCCGAATTCGTATCTACCTTTCTAGATACGTACATACATGAGTTGCACCATCATCTAGTACTTCAAAAATATGCTCAACTTTAACATTCTTTTTTTTCTTTCTTTTTTCTTTTTAACACATACATTTTCTCTAATTTGGTATACATTTTAATGTGGACATGTATATTAACATTAACCCCTTTCTAACTAATGCCTGATAATTTTAAGAAACTAATGTATCTATCCTTCTAATTTTGTCAACTGTAGAAGTCAATATGAAAAAAAACTCTTCTGTGGTAATAAGACTAATCATTGAATACAGAAGAATAGAAAACTCTTACTTATGATCCTGAATCTATATAAATTTTTAATTGATAAGACAATCAAATATGAAAAGTATCATCTAATCTAATAATATTTGCCAGTACAATTGCATTCGTAATTTACTAATAGAATAGACCTAATATCTAAATCAGCTTAGAAATTTAGTTGACCGTAACAACAGCTGATCTCCAAATAATAATAAAAATAATGGTAAACAAATTATATGATTTACCATGCTAGTGTCCTTCTACATCCTCATACGGATATTTGTAGTCATTATTCCGCCCCGTTTAAATCCATTTTGGATAGTTGTTGTACTATCTAAAAATTGCAATTTGATCCTAGTTGTTTTCACTAAAATTTTGTACTCATTGAAAAATGAAATGTTTGAACAAAAATGTTAGTTTGCCAAACGTCCATTAATTTGACAGCCTAAAAAAAAAAAATGAAAGACTGAAAAGTTAAAAGTCTAGAAAAGAGTTCAATAAATTTAGATAATTTTTGGAAATAGTTTGATTGAATGATAACCGCAATGCAACAAAAATAAACGAAAGCCGGTGGATAAGACAAATATGAGTGCAAATGCGGTGAATATTTTTATTCAAGGAAATACTAAAGTTTTTGGTAAAATGTCCGTAAAGATTTATTTATGTATTTGAAAATTTTCTGTAATACCTTCAATAATGTGCATGAGCTAATCAAAAGGAAAAATTTTGAATTTCTATCTGAATTATAAAAGCAGATACATCAATAAATCCATTACTACACTATATAGCATCCGCGGGGACCCAAAGTTGTGGTCTAATTGCTCATTCTCTTATCATAATTTTTTTTTTTTTGAGAAACTCTTATCATAATTCATTACGCATAATTTAGAATATAAAATGATGAAGTCATCTTTAGTGGATATTCATGATCTTAGAGATATTCATATCATTCTCCTCCTCTCTTTTTTTTTTTGCTTTTATTTTTTTTTTTTTTTAAGAAAAGTAATGAGCTACTCGCTCCATTCTCCTCCTTATTTAATGCCAAATAACCTTTCTCTATATATGTATTATTATTTAGGTTTAATATAATATATAAGTATATATATATATATATATAATTATATATATATATATTATATAGTACATAAATTTCCTTGTTTTTCTAGTTCTCTTCTACAGACACTGTATTTCCTAATTTTCATCCTTTCGTTTTCTTTTAATCTGTTTAGCTCTTTTCTCTCTCGGTGCTCTATTCTTACTTTTAGATGGAATTGACGATGCACTATTGATAGTCGGGAGCAGATTGCAAGGTACAAATTCCCCTATTATCAATAAACTGTGCCTTATTATTTTAACCAACAAAAAGTTTTCCATTTTTTCATGAATTTTACTGTGAATTTATTGTGGTATGGTTTTCAGTTTTTCATATAAATATACATAGGAAATTATCTTACACTTTAATTTTTTAAAAAATATTGAAAAGAAAAGTGCAAAGATCAAGCAGATAATGGGGAATATCTCAGAGACTATCAATAGATTTTGCCCTGAAGGATTTTTTTTTTTTTTTTGAAAAACTACCGCTCCATTTATAGATAAGATAAATTTAGCAATAGTGAAATCTAGAGCGGGTCGATCAAAATAATAATAATAATAATAATAATGAAAAATTAATGAAAAAAGGTAGCATGCCCTGAAGGAAATTAATGAAAAATTCGTACCGTTAACTTGTGCTGCTAACTAGAAGCTCATTGTTTGCAAGGTAATGTAAAAATGATTGTAATTTGCCGCACGCTTCACCGTTCGGATGGCAGGCCCACCCAGAATTTAGTGGCTCCTAAAAGCCGTATCGCGCTTTTTAAACCTAGGTATTATTATTAAGAGTGCCATTAAATTCGTTAGATCATTTTTTTTTCACATGGAAGGCCCAAAGTCAGTTAATTGTGGCCATTATTATTTCTTAATTATTGACTTCTTCTTCTTTAATAGTTTATTTACGGTGGGGTTTTTTTTTTTAAATTTTTTTTTCCTAATGCTTCTCCGAATCCCCATTACTTGATCATGGTAAGAAACGGAGGAGCATTATGGATGATTGCGGTCTGGAGTTCAAACCCGGAAAGTGGGACGCGGATCCGAGCTTTTATTAAAAGAAGAGATTGAAGCTGGAGGGAGTTAATTAAAGCCAAATAAAATAGTAACACTTGGAAAGAAAAGAAAAGAAATCATAAAACCACAATAATAATAATAATAATAATAATAATAATAATAATAATAATAATAAGAAGAAGAGGAAGAAAAAAAAGAAGTATTTATTGTTGGCAAAGGGGAGGCCTGGGTGTTTAGAGCCGTTGAGAGTTGAGCTCGGCCCGGGGCCGGGGGTCTTATTCCATTCAATACAAAAACCAAGCACAAGAAAAAGGAAAGCAGGGGAGGGGGGGATGGAAGGGAAATGAAATGACCCAAGTGGATTTCGCAGTCAAAGGAGGAAGAGCCTCCTAAATCCTAATCCTTGCCTATATAGTGTGCTGTGTGCCTCCTCCCCTCCTCCCCTCTTAATAAAACGCCACTGGTTTTTCCACCCATCTCAACTTCTTCTTCTTCTTCTTCTTCTTCTTCTTTCTCCCAACCGAATCTGAATCCATCCCTCTCTCTCTTCTTTTCGCTTGCTCCCCATCCCCGCTGGTGAGTGGTGACTGCTCCCTATCCTAATCTATTCTACTAATTCTGTTCTGTTCTGTTCAATCATAGGAAGAGAGAAGAGACGCATAATAATAGTTAGTACAGGGAGAGAGAGAGAGACGTCACTACAGAGGCTCGAAAGAGTGCTGTCGAGAGAGAAGGGAGAAGAAGATCGAAGAAGCAACAACAGTAAGAGAGAGAGAGAGAGAGAGAGAGAGAGAGAGAGAGAGAGAGAGAGAGAGAGAGGTGGGGGGTGGGTTGAGTGGCGTGACATAGGCAGTGACAATGCATGTGAGCCATGCACACGTAGTGCACGTAGGATGAGAAGGTGACGGGTGGAAGGGGCGGTTTTGGAATTTGGAGCTTCTCCCTTTATTACTTACCCTACCATATTGTTTGATCCTTCAACTTGAAAGCTCTTAATTTGTTTCACCAAAATTAAATAATAGTAAAATAATTTTTACTAAAATANGAGAGAGAGAGAGAGAGAGAGAGAGAGAGAGAGAGAGAGAGAGGGTTGGAGTGGTGGGAGGTGTTATTGGAGGAGTCGGGCGGCGCAGCAACAACGCCTGCCACATTCCAGAGGAAAAGGCTGGCAGCACCAACACTCATCAAATCCTCCGCCTTCTCCTCCGTCTGAAACAGCCTCGAGCCGATCCCACCCGCACCGCAGCATTTATTCCGCTGCTCTCCAGCCGCTCCTCTTCTCTCCGCCACTGAATCAATTTACTCATATATTACGCGCATTAAAGTCCCCGGCCGACTTTTTTTTTTTTTTTTTCTTTTCAAAATTCTTTTCTTCTCCGACTCTTCTCCACCGTCTCCGACGACGATGCCTCTCTCGTCCTTTTCAAAAAAGAAAAGAAAAGAAAAGATAAGAAAAGACTTGCAAAGACCGGAAAAGGTAAAACAGAAAAGAAAAGGTAAGAGGCTCCAACTCCACTCCACTCCCCTCCATTGCCCATATATTGACAAGATACATCCTCTCCTCTCCTCTCCTCTCCTCTCTCTCTCTCTCTGTGCTGTGTGTGTATTTATATATTAGATGAGAGTGCGAACCGTCTCTGTTGCGATTCATTCCCCAGAATAGCAACCCCCAACCCACGGCAAGTACTGAAGTACATCTCGCCGCCTCATGCCCAACGTGTCATCCGCAGTATTTATAGAAAGCGCCAAACCTTCCGTTGAGGGATTCCGTGAGATGCATGCATCATCTCCTTCTACCTTTAGTTAGTACTTAAGAAGCAGTTGGCGTTACAAAAGGTGCGGAAAAAAAGCTTTACTCGCTACCACTCCCAGACCTCTCAGAAACCCAGGCAGCAGGGCATTCTGGTATCCGCCTTTTTTTGAACTTGATGTTGTCTTCTCCTGTGTTAATCCGCTTTGCCCAGTTGTTTCTACTTCAGTTACAACACTTCCCCCCCCCCCCCGCCAACCGGAAACTTTCGCTGTGCTGTGAAAAGAGATCGGTAGTGCTGACCGGGATTTGAGCTTTCAAATTCCTTTTCATTTTTTTTTTTTTTTGGGGGGGGGGGTTGGGTGTATTTTATTTTTATTTTTTATTTTTTTTGACTTTTGATGTATCGTTTCGCGGTCTGATTTGTCGCGTTGCACTCCCTGTTCCTCCAGATCTTGGATCTGTACGGATCTCGGCCTTCGTTCCCTCTCAGCTCTGCTCGGGACCTAGCTTAAGGGGAAAAAGGGAAGCGACCACAAGGGGAGGGTGGAAGAAAAAAGATGCCCAGAAGAAGCGGAGAGAGGCCACATCGTGGCGAGCTTCAACGAGGCGGAGCAGGACGGCGACGGCAACGGCAACGGCAAGAGGGGAGGAGGAGAGGGCGGCGGCCGAGGAGCCGCAGCCCTTCTTTCAGCGTCAAGAGCATGCTCTGGCACGGCGGCTCCGTTTGGGACGCCTGGTTCACTGCGCCTCCAATCAAGTACGTGTCGTGTAATTTTTTTTCGTTTCTTCTTTTTTCTTTTTTTTTTTTTTTTTTTTTTTTTTTTTTTTTTTTTCTTTTTTTTGGTTGGTTTGCTTTCTTACTTTCTAGACTTATTATTAGAGGAATCAGTTCAAGTTCATGAATGAATGAATGAATGAATGAATGAATGGGTGGGTTGATCTGTTTTGGGGGATGGGAAATTTGGGAAATGCAGGTGGCGCAGGTGCTGCTGACGCTGCCGTATTCGTTCTCGCAGCTGGGGATGCTGTCGGGGGTGCTGCTGCAGCTGTTCTACGGCTTCATGGGCAGCTGGACCGCCTACCTCATCAGCGTCCTCTACGTCGAGTACCGCGCCCGCAAGGAGAAGGAGAACGTCAGCTTCAAGAACCACGTCATCCAGGTCAGCCGCCCAGCTAGCTCCCCCTCCCCCTCCCCAAAGGCGAATCCATCTCTGTTCAGTTCCGTCCACAGCAACCAATCCTGCGCCGCCCTCAAATTACTAAGGCTAAGGCTAAGGCTAAGGCTAAGGCTAAGGCTGCATAAATTTCCTTTCCGACCGCTGTTAATTTGCTGGTCTGGTGGGTGCAGTGGTTCGAGGTGCTGGATGGCCTGCTGGGCCCTTACTGGAAAGCCGCCGGCCTCGCCTTCAACTGCACCTTCCTCCTCTTCGGCTCCGTCATACAGCTCATCGCTTGTGCCAGGTACTTTTAAAGTGTTGAATCAGCGCTAGCTCTACTCAAGCGCGCATTTCCGACCGATTTTTAAATCTCGCGGTTCTGATTCGCTCAGCAACATATACTACATAAACGACCGGCTGGACAAGAGGACGTGGACGTACATCTTCGGGGCGTGCTGCGCCACCACGGTGTTCATCCCCTCCTTCCACAACTACAGGATTTGGTCCTTCCTCGGCCTCGGCATGACCACCTACACCGCCTGGTACCTCACCATCGCCGCCCTCCTGCACGGCCAGGTCACCCCCNCCCCTTTAATAACACTTTTTCGGCACTAATTTATCCTATTTATTATTATGAAATTCCCTTTTTAAGATTTTGTCTTCTCCTTTCCCTACACCCGCTCCTTCCTCCTGTATCATGATGACGGTGATTCCGCTGCTTACAGCAGCTTAATTAGTTCGCGGGCAGTTTCTCTCTGTTTTTTGTCGTGACTTTTGGGGTTGGGGTTGGGGTTGGGGTGGGGCGGGGAGGGGAGGAAAAGGAAAAGGAGATCTGGTGCAAGGGAAGGAAATGATGACGTACGGCAGGCTCTACCGGTACTAGAGGTTGCGATGATGTTAACCAAAAAATGCAATGTAATATTGTTATTTCATGCTGTGTTGGTGTTTGTTTGTCCAGGTGGAGGGCGTGATTCACTCGGCTCCAGCCAAGCTCGTACTGTACTTCACCGGCGCCACCAACATCCTCTACACTTTCGGCGGCCACGCCGTCACCGTGTAAGAGCTTAATTAATTCGCCTACTGCCGCCGTATATATCGGCCTTTTAATATTCAGGACTCAGGAGTGGTAGGAGACGCTGTAGGCTTTTTTTGTTTATATATATATATATATATATTAGCAGGCGAATTCATTAGGGAGTGGGCGGAGCCTTAATTGGCTAGCCACGGCTAGCTAGTACTTTCATAATTCGTAGGCCGAACCCAGAAAGTGCTTTCGATTGTTATTTATTTATTTATTTAGTTATTTATTTATTTTTTGTGACAAGGCAAAGAGCAATTATATCTCCTACTAGGGTCTTCATATTAACTTTTCCCTCCCCCATTGCTCGCTTTTTAAGCCTGATTTCTTTTTTCTTTTTCTTTTTTTTTTTTGGGTTTCGTTTTCGGGCTAAGCCTTCTGTCCGCCGCCCCTTCCATCCGGCTGGGTGGTGGGGCCGACAGCCCGGATTTGGAAATAATTTCCCATCTTTCTGGGCCCCCCACTTAATTCCACCAACGGACCGGGTTCCATACTACGCAGGCCATTTTAGACCGGGTCCATACTACGAACGCCATTTTAGATTAGATTGGATTAGGGAAAGGCTCAGATTATATCCCTAATCCCCAATTGCCTAAGCCTTATGCTAATTAGTAGGGGTTTTACTTGACTGGCGTTAGTGGGAACCAGCTGTTACGGTGCTCATTAGTGGTAAATAAATAAATCAACCCCACCCACCACCCTGGGATGATTTATATATTGATAGATAAAAGGGAATTTCTAGCTATGCTTAATTCTCTAAGCGAATCTTTTAGTGGGGGAGAAAGAAGAGGATGTTTTAAATGATGGAAGGCATAAAAGAGGAGCTTATTTTCTTTTTATATCATATCGGTGGCTAAAGGCCGGGGTGCCGATTGGAAGTAGAGTGGGGGACGAAGACCAAGGAAGAGAATTAATTTCATCTGATTAGGCTTTATGATTGTGATTTGCTTAAATCATCATCCTCATTCCTCACTTTGATAATTTCATCAGGGCCGTTCATTACTATCTCCTAGCTGAAAAATTATGAACGAAGTTGGGATATTTTTATGTTAAGGCAATATTAATTTGCTTTTATCGATTTATATTGCTTTGCATCACTACTCCTAGACTTAAATTATAGGAGGCCCAAAGTTAACAGCAAGTTTCATTGCTAAATGAATCTCCTAATGGATGCAAATACAGTCCTGGTTCCTCTATTATTTGATGGATCAGCGGACTAATGACCAAAATTTCACAAGATTAGCTTGGCCATATACCATGGCCTTTACACGAGAGCAATTTTTATATGACAAAAGAGATTATTAGTCATTAATCGCCAGAAGGCCATGTGCGGGGGCTGTTTTATTCGTTATAGTTTAAGCAATCCTCTCGCAGCCACATGGTTCAACTGTAGGTCCAAGTCGAACTGCAAGCCATGAGATTGGCACTCCAAATATTTTATATGTCATCTTAATTAGTTCACATCAATTTACCATTGTGCCACCGTGTGGGCAACTGCAGGGAGATCATGCACGCCATGTGGAAGCCGCAAAAGTTCAAGTACATCTACCTGCTGGCGACGCTGTACGTTTTTACGCTAACGCTGCCATCGGCAGCGGCCGTGTACTGGGCATTCGGTGACCAGCTGCTGAATCACTCCAACGCGTTCTCTCTGCTGCCCAAGTCCGGGTTCAGGGATGCTGCGGTGATCCTCATGCTGATCCACCAGTTCATCACCTTCGGGTTTGCCTGCACCCCGCTCTACTTCGTGTGGGAGAAGGTGATCGGAATGCATGACACCAAGAGCATCTGCCTTCGGGCGCTGGCTCGATTGCCGGTGGTGATCCCCATCTGGTTCTTGGCAATCATCTTCCCCTTCTTCGGGCCCATCAACTCGGCCGTCGGCGCGCTTCTCGTCAGCTTCACCGTCTACATTATTCCCTCCCTCGCCCACATGCTCACTTACCGCAAGGCCTCAGCCAGAATGGTACGTGTGATTGCCTTTTTTAAAAGAAAATATTAAATATTTGACTACGTACACTTAAATTAATCCTTCTGATTTTGTTTGTTGTCGTACTGCTAGCTAGCTAGGTTGGTAAATATGCTTGCTGCTGTTGAAATTAAGGATTAAATAATAAATAGTACGCCCGTAGCTAGCTTGTGTACTGTTGGTGGTCTATTTACTGTTTTGTTCACATCTAAACTATGCTGGCGCTTTGAATGCGATTGTAGTGTACAACCCAGTGTCGTCAAATTACCAAGGCGGCCCCTCCCTCCCCCTAACTTACTCAATGATTAAATCCTTCCAACAACCGCATTAATTGAGTGGCAGAGACAACCAAGTACCCCGGAGATCACATATATCCTTCCTTCCTCTGCTGCTTCCTACCCCTCCATCTCATCTGATCTTTATCTTTCATAAACCAAATTAAGTCACAAGCTCTCACCGCCAGTTACTTGACCACTGCCTTTGGAATCCCGAACAAAACACTTTAGGTTGGACATGATTAATGTAGTTCTTTCAGTCAAACCTGACGGAAGGATGGAAGTAGATATCTAGTACACTGGAAGAGCACTAAGCACACGATGAAGCTACCAAATTGTCGAGGGAATCAAGAATCGGCTTTTGATTAATTTGTTAATGATCATACTTGTTTAACATGCACCCACTCTATCTGCTCGGCTCATAAGAGCCGAGTTTTGTTTGGTTGATTAGGCGGCTTAGCTTTAGTAGATTAAGAGAAAAAAATATATATTGATGTTCTGCCTTTATTAGTAAAGGCACATTGTCTTTGATTGACTCCCTGTATTATCTTCAATTCAAAAAGTTCCCGTGGCACATTGGTCACCCTTTTACGGCATCAAGCTCAAATTCGGCCAATCTAAATTCTATATGTGTGGTCCCAAATTAAGGACCCAGACTAGTTATACTGTTTCATGCTGCACTGCACAATTAATACTAGGGAGCTCCGTAGTGGGATAATAATAATGCCCCTTATATGTGAAAGTGCCCATGGAGCATTCAGTTGATAATGACACCCATGAGATGAGATGGGCCGCTTGAGCTAGGAGTAAAAGAACCTGAACGGATAATACAATCTGCTCAGATTTATCTCTCGTCTATGCTTGTGAAATTGCCCGAGTTGATTCTCGTGTCGATGGAGACTCTCTGCATTTAATGGAACGGGTGGCGCGTTCCTTTTCTAATCTTTTTTCAAGTTTTTCCCTTATGTTATTTCTTTTTCGTGTAGGTTTTCTACGGTAACTTAAACGGTGACCTAATAATTGAATTGAAAAACATTTCAATTTAGTAGTTTATATTTACAGTAGCATGAACAACTGATGAGCTAATATATTTTGGTTTTGGATTAATGCAGAACGCCGCGGAGAAACCCCCTTTCTTCCTACCTAGCTGGACGGGCATGTACGTGGTGAACGCATTCATTGTGGTGTGGGTGCTGGTGGTGGGATTCGGGCTTGGCGGATGGGCCAGCGTGACCAACTTCGTGAAGCAGGTCGACACGTTCGGCCTCTTCGCCAAATGCTATCAGTGCCCGAAGCCACCCACCCCGGCCGCCCCAGCCCCGCTGCAGCATCCATAAAATTCAGACTTATTACCTTAACTCCCTTAATAGCAGTCCCCCTCTTCACACCTAAGAAGTTTGCCTCCTCTCCGTTTTTTGGGTCACCACCTGTAACATACAGCAGAAAGGTGCGAAGCTAGCATCAGAAGTGGGGCCCCCTCTACTGCTGCTCCCGCCCTTCTGGTCCTCCTCAATTTGCCTCTTCTTTTGGCTTCTCAATTAATTAGTTTGGCTTTCCCCATATGATGATGTTTCCCTTTTTTTTCTTATTTGATATTTGATATAATATATACTTTTTAGTTTGGTATATGTTTATGGTATTGGTGATGATTCCGTCTGCCGGCGAAAAGCAAATTCAAAGGCCCTTGTCATCAATTTTGGGCCTTCTTCCTGATAACGCTTCCTTTGTTATAAACATAGCCGCTACTTGCTACGGCATTTACAAATACAAATATATATATTGTGGCGTGGCTAGTTCAGTGGCTGTCATAATTACGAGCATGTTTCCCTCGTTCCCCCCACCCCCATCTTCAGAGATCGGCGTGGACGTGGTGGGGGGCGTCCTCTCAACGTGGGAGATGGGAGTGTTGTTTTCTCACAGAAAAATTAATTTTCGTTTTCTTTTAATGCTTTCTATTTAAAGAAAAGAAAAGAAAAGAAAAGATCTTTCCTTTTGCAATGATTCTTCTAAACTGAGTGGCTTGCGGACTAAAGGGTACTTGCATTTTACTGCCATCAGCTCTTCCCCTGCACATGGTCTGCACGTTGTTGGAGTGGCGTTGTTACTGTGACCGCTTGCTTACTCGCTTATGCCTTACCATTAATTAATTAATTTAGATGCTCCTCCTGTTCCTTTTAACTAACATCAAAAAAAAAAAAAAGAAAAAAAAATGCCGTGTATTCCATCGCTCCACCTCTCCTCACATGCTACGACTCGCTCGTCCTTGATAGGACTCTTTCGTTAATTCACATGGTTGCTAACCCACCTGCCCCCTCTGCTTCTAACTTTATTCTCTATATTCTAATACGCCATTCGCTTTTGTTGTTCTTTCTTTTAGTTTTTCGGGCATTTCCTGCATGCGATTAGATGTCTGTCTGATCTATTACAAGTTTGGATTTGTTTGGCACGGCCGGAGCTTATGCAGCGAATGCCATTTCAGATTTTGCATTGAAGTTCCTTCGACGCGCGTCTCACTACGTACAATGGCAAATAGAGGGCCCAAATAAGAGCTCTGCTAGCTTTTGGGTTTTACTTCTTTCCACACTTCCGTCCCGGTAAATTTTGTCTATCGAATGTTTGACCATCTCCTTCCTTCGTGAGTAGTCCTAGAACCTAGGGCAAAACGTGCTATACAAATTCACATGATAGTAGTTCTATGCTAAATAAAATCAATGGCTTATAAAGTTGACATATGCTTGTTGACAAGGGCTCACATCTAATCCGCAAGTTTAAGCTCATTGGTGGTCGGTGGAACTGAACATTATATATAGGTTAGGATTTTATTTTCTATTCAGCACAGGCCTATATAGTTCTTAACAGGATTATTAAGCACAACCTTATAGGCTTAACCTTTTGGGTTGGTTGATTCCAATAGGTATTTATTTTCATGCTTGAGCTCGTGTTGGTCTTAGGTTAGGCAAACTGGGGCAGGTTAAACACGCGGAAAGCTTAAGAGACAAATCTCATAGAAGAGCTAACAATAGGTCGATGCAATGTTTTGAAAATAGGTTTAAAAAACGACTTGGTTGTTTTACATGTGCGAGGAAGAGACTGTTAGGAGTGATATCCCAAAGTTTAAAGAGGTCGACACGTATTATTTGACTCAAAACAATTGTAAGCTTGAGTTCCGATAGCCAGGTATGCACAATTCAAGTTTTGGCAGGCCTTGGGCTGGGCTTAACATTGCAGCCCAAGTTTTTCACTAGGCTGAGATCGTACATGGCCGCCATGCAGGCCGACACGATAGTTTATACGGAAAGAGATGTATAAGAAGAAGGCCTGCATGGAGCCTAGAAATGCACGTAAGCTGGATTTGGGCTGAGATTTGATAAATGTTCTATGGGCCAAGCCAGTAACACAGTCCCGACACAAACTGCCCGTTTGCAATTGCCGAGAAAAGACCATGGACACTTTTAAGAAGACTCTAATCAGACATATTTTATTTGATTTTTTTTTTTTTTTTTTTTAGAGATAGGTAGCACGCTACCCGCTTCGTTTATTTCATTTATAAATAAACTTAGCTGGAAATGTGAATCAACTAGGATCCGAACTTGGGTTTCGGATACCAACCATCAAGCCCTTTGCCACGATATCTGCTTTGTTTATTTTTATTTTTTAATACAAGAGTCTAACATAGTGTAAGTGAAATGGCTAACAATGGGAATGATGTACCGTGATTGTTTCTGTTTTGGGACTCTGGCATTGCTTGATGGTGAGATCCCTGTTATAAATCTAATTGTGATATTGATTAGTTCCTCCAAAACAAACATGCTTTGCAATTCCAAGCTTAAATTATAAGCGTCGCTCGTTGTGTGTCTTGCTTGATATCTCCAATAGTGACAACCAAAGATATTATTTAGCGACTTCAGTTAAGCAAGGCATGTGTGGCGCTCACAGATGATATGGGTTTCACTGTATTAATACTCTGAAAATTAGGTAAGTAATTTGGACAAGCGTGCAAAAGAGCAAATAGAAATGACTCCCCATAAAAGTAGTTGTCTAATAAAAAAATTTTATGGAGTTCTAATCACAAATTATTAAGTCTTTAGCCATCCGTGCTACGTACGGTCCGTAATTTATTGCAATCTCGTTTGACCACATGCGGGCCCAAACCATGGGCTTCACGCGAGCTAGGATCGTCACTCCAGCGGGATGATTTCCGATACGGACAGAAGGGAACGGTCCACCTGCGGCTGCTTTTTGAGTCCTCTAACACGTGGGTACCTATTCACCACGTGGGCCACACGTCAGCCCCTCCCACCGAGGCGTCGTACTGTCCGGTGAACCCGTGGTTACAGAGGCCACGCCCTCTCGTTATCGTACCATCATGGTCCGTCCATGTTCAACCTCTTCCTCCATCCAAGTCGAAAGCTCCAAATGGCTGGAGGCGGCCGTCTCGTGCCGCTTTGGACAAACCCTACTACTACCTCTCCTCCTTCTTCCTCCTCCTTCGGCTCGTCCTTTTCCCCTCCGCGACCGCGAGCGATGATAGTAATAAGAAAGAGAGAGAGAGAGAGAGAGAGAGATGCTATGAGAATGAGAGAGATATGCTATGCTGTGCTCATCCTTTGTTGTGTTATTAATAATAATAAATCTGTGAATATCTGGTAATTAATGAGCGAGCCTGACATTCCTCTTTTCCCCGCCGTCTCTCACTCCCAAGTCTCAACCGGGCCAAAAACTTCTCCTTCTGAGATAGATAGCAATTAATTCGGGGAGGGATCGGGATCGGATCCGTCATCCGTATTCTCTGACCACCCTCCTCCTCTGTACTCTGTACTCTTTGAAGTCTGAACACAGAAGAATCACAAATATCTCCTCCTCTATGGAAACTCTGTCCATCTCCTCTCGTCTCGCCCACTGGAGTTTCCGCCGCCGAGCCACCGACGCCTCCGCCTCCGCCTCCGCCTCCCTCCGTTGCTCCCGCGGCCACCACCGCTCCTCTTCCTCTTCCCTCCCCTCTCTCCGCTGCCGTGCAGTTTTCCGCCCCTTGGATGCCGTAGGTACGACGGAGATTATACGAATCTTCTTAAAATCTTCACTCTTTTAAAAACCGCCGGCTCTTCTTTAGATTCTTCTTCTTACGCCGTCGTTGCGTGTTCAGCCGAGAGTGATGAGGTCGCCAGGTTCGTGGAGGCCTCGAAGAAGGGCAACCTGGTGCCGCTCCATCGCTGCATATTTTGCGATCACCTGACGCCGGTGCTGGCCTATCGCTGCCTCGTCAAGGAGGACGACCGGGAAGCCCCCAGCTTCCTCTTCGAGTCCGTAGAGCAAGGTTCTCGTGGGACCAACGCTGTGAGCCCCTTCCCCTTCCCCTTCCCCTTCCCCTTCCCATTACGCTTCTCTTTCTCCTCCTCTCTCCTCCTTTTTCTACCCCCATTTCGTCGCCCGCATTCACCTTTCTCATAATGATGTTCGTTATGGGGTGATCGACAGGGCCGGTATAGTGTGGTGGGCGCACAGCCGGCGATGGAGATCGTGGCGAAGGAGAACTTGGTCTCGATAATGGACCACGAAGAAGGGCGTCGAACTGAAGAGTTGGTGGAGGACCCGATGCGGATCCCTCGGCGTATCATGGAGAGTTGGTCTCCTCAGTTGATCGACGAGCTTCCTGATGCCTTCTGTGGTACCTTCTTTTGTCTCCCCCTTTTTAGGATTTCCAGCGTCATTCCCCTGTTAATCTCGTCATTCCTGCCTCACAGGCTCAAACTCTCTTCTGTGATTATTTTAGCCAGCTTTCCGAGAATGCTGCTGTAAAGGGGGATGCATTCCGGTGCAAGCTTAAAAATGATCTAGTTCTCACTTTGAGCTGAGATTTGGTGATATCTGCTCATGAGAACCTGTGATTTATTTTCCTTGCATTGCGAAATTTCATGCACGCTCACAGAAAGAGACCTGCAGCAGCTTTTTTCTTGTTTACTTTTGCGCTCTCTTTGCTTGCTTCTCTTCCGTTGGGAAATTGTTGATTACATGTTGTTTGCGTTTTTTGGTTCCTTTATGCCGCACACAAGGCTACACTTTCTATGTCTATAGGTGAACCCTGTTTGTGCAAGTACGTGCACGGAACCATAATTTATCTCCAAGCCATCGTATTTGATTGAGAAAGTTCATCTTGTCGTTTTTTATGTCATGCGCCCACTTTCATCTGATTTACCCGTCTGTTTTCAATAAGAGGAACTTAGGCTTGTGGTGCTAGGCTTTTTTGTATCCTAATCGTATATGTTATTGTCTGAAACAATAATCTTCGGTCAACTCTTTTAATATTGTTATAAGTTAACCTTATTTTATTCATTTGGGGGTTGTGAGAAAAGAGATTTTGTAAATATTACACTTTTGGCCATCTTTGGGAGCGCAAAACAATATACAAGTGTAATTCTCTTTTGCAGGTGGATGGGTGGGCTACTTTTCGTACGACACAGTGCGTTATGTTGAAAAGAAAAAACTTCCATTTTCCAATGCTCCTCAAGATGATAGGAACCTCCCGGATATTCATCTTGGTCTGTACAATGACGTCATTGTGTTTGATCATGTGGAAAAGGTAGTGTTATTTATTAATAACCTGAAGCAAATTGTGGAACAATTGGCTTGTCATCTATTCCTTCAGTGTCTCGCTTTCTTGAAATGATTTTATTTTGCCAAAATTGATACACCACCAAAAGTTTTTAAATCATTTGGCGGCCTTTGTTGTAGCTTTCTGTTGTATGGAAATTCTATAATCTGCATTGTCTTGAGTTCTATGTCATGAATCAAGAACTATCTGATTACACAAAGTTCATATTCTTGGCAAAAAAGTGATAATTTTGTCGCACTGTACCTTTGATTCTAGAAAGCATTTGTGATTCACTGGGTGCGGTTAGACCGATATTCTACTGTTGAGGAAGCCTATGATGATGGGAAAAATCGATTGGATGTTTTGCTATCCAGAGTACATAATATTAATGTGTGAGTAACAGTACTCTGTCGATGGTATTTCTATTAGTCAGTTTTTGTTCCTCATACTCGGATTTTATTTTTCCTTCCTATGTACTAACTTACTTGGATGTCTATTCTTTTAGTCCAACGCTTTCTGCTGGTTCTGTAAAGTTACAAACTCGCCAATTTGGTTCCTCGTTGAGGAAGTCATCAATGACAAGTGAAGAATACAAGGAGGCTGTTATGAAGGCAAAAGAGCATATTCTAGCGGGAGACATTTTCCAGATTGTCTTAAGCCAACGTTTTGAGAGGCGTACATTTGCGGATCCTTTTGAGGTGTACCGAGCGCTAAGAATTGTGAACCCAAGTCCATATATGACCTATTTGCAGGTGTATTAACCATTTCCAGCACTGCGTCTTTGAGTGCTTAATTTCCCTTTGGTCTTGTCTTTGTTTACACATCTACTTTTTATCTTTTCTGCATATATTACATTGACCTGCATAATGATGCATCTCTTTAAAAACTCCATTTTGTTTGTGCAGGCGCGGGGATGTATTCTTGTTGCATCAAGCCCTGAAATTCTTACTCGTGTAAAGAAGGTATTTTTGTGCTACTGATAGTAATGACAAACTTGAGCTTGTAGTTTATCCTTTTTGTCGGCTTATCTCTGGTTCACTCTCATTTCTGAAGAGCGTATGCCTATGTCTCACTATTTTAAGTTGTTGGAGTCATCTTTTCTGTTGTCTTCACTCTGGGTTATTCTCACTGCTTTAGAGAGTATTGCCCTCTATATGTGGAATTAAGTTTTAAAGTGCACGTGATTCATGCCTTTTTGTTTCCCATATTTTTCTTCTGTCATCAATTCAGATGCTCTCTTGATCTTCTTTAATGTATACATGTAGTTACTTTCAATGGAAGGAAAGGTTGTTCTATGCTTGGGTAAAACATAAGGAGTTATTAGAGTGTTTGGTGGATTGCTAGTAGTGACATGCCTACATTCTTGACTTGGTCTTTGATAACTGGAGTGTTCCTATTAAATCATGACAACAGCGTACATGGAACAAACGAACATTATTTATCCAAGCAAACAATTATTTTGACAATTGTTTTTCCTGGATGAGTATATAGCCTAAGCTTTCTAACACTTTTATTCTAGGAAACAGTCCTGTTAACTATAAACCTTTCCTGGATTACTAGATTCTGTCTTTGCCTACAGCCTTCTTTTCAAAAGAAAATGACAAGATTCTACCCATATTAATTTCTCTTTAGCAAACATCGAAAGCCTGGAAAGTTGTCAGAAAACTGTATCTGCCATGCTGTTTTGAGGTTTCTGTTGTCTTGTGACTTGGTGCAAAGCTGAGGGCTCTTCAGAAAGAGTTTGATTATCCAGACGTGGTTGTACAAGGTTATGCTGATGGATCGCGTGAAGCAGATTAATTGAATGTAGAATACTGAAGACCCTCTTCAGATTTCTCGTATTTTGCAATTTGAATGCAAAACTATGATACTAGTCCGCGACGGAGCTAGGAGAAGAGATAGATCATATTATGATTTGTGAAAACCTATATACGCTATCTCCTTTTTTTATTTTTTTTAAAATTTTTGCTGTTATATAAAGGTGGACCTCTTTATATGGAATTAGGCTTGTTTTAGTTCAGTTGTGTGTGCAAATTTTTGGCATCTGATGTTTTTTCTTGAGTGGTTAGAGAAGGTAATCAGGTTCGTTATACAAGAAAAGTTTTGACGCTCCCGAAAGTTCCTTTTGGTTATTTTCTTGCATAAGAGATGGTTAATGATTGACATCATACTTTCACACATCCTTTTGTCAGTTAATCTATGGGTACTAATTTAAAGCTATTCCTCCCCTTGCTCTTTGCAGTCTAATCTTTATTCTATCTTGTGAATGTGTAAAAGTGTCACCCTATTTACCTGTTTTGGACAGAGGAAGATTGTTAACCGTCCGCTTGCTGGCACAGTCAGAAGAGGGAAGACAACAGAGGAGGATGAGTTTCTAGAACAGCAGTTGCTTAAAGACGAAAAGCAATGTGCAGAACATATAATGCTTGTAGATTTGGGAAGGAATGATGTTGGAAGGGTTTGTCTTCTTTTCTACTTATTCACTTTTTCTGTTCATTTCTAAGGTTAGGTGATGTAGTAATCATAATTGAAGTAGGTGAATTATCATTCCACTGTTAAGGCAAGTTCCTTGGTTCTGGTGATTTGCCATCTATTCCTCCATTCATGCATGGTTGATGGGGGCATTTTCTTCCTGTTAAATCACCTGGTTTAAAGAACTTGTCATTTGTATCAAGTCATAATTAATTCCTATGTTCTGCTAAACATCTCTATTGTAACAGTTCGATCACTGGAAAGTTGTCAATGAAGTTACTCCTTTCTTCTCGTCTTTCTGAAATTTTTAAGAGCAGATCACTGTCATTAAACGTTTTCTTTATTCTTGAGGACTTACTCTCCTCTCCTTTTAATTTGTGTAGTCTATAATTAGCTTGCAGATTAATTCATACTACTTTCTTAAATTTTTTATAAACTTCACAATTGATCCTTTGTGCAAATTCAACAGGATGTGGGGATTGTATTGCCCTTTGCCTCTCACTTTCCCTATGCATTTAGTTACTTTGTATATGCTGTTGTTGCAGGTGTCAAAGCCTGGTACTGTAAAGGTTGAAAAGCTAATGAATATTGAACGGTACTCCCATGTAATGCACATCAGCTCCACGGTACGGCACTTCTTTTTCCTTATGCAATTGTCAAATGGTTTTAACTATTTAAGTGTTTTTCCAAACAATGCAACAGTTCAGAAGACTGCTTTGGTAATGAAGCGGGCAGTAAAACATATATAGCTCATGATGCTTAGTAATTTTTTAGATCAGCTTTAGTCTTATTTATGAATGTAGCCTACGTTTGTAGGGGTTCTCTTTTTCTTTGGGAACTTGAATGCTTCATTTCTGTTCTTTAGAATAGTTTGTGGTGGTGGGGCCTGTTTATTCTGCCAACATTACCTCTTTTACCTATTACTTTAATTTGCTCCCATTATTTGCTTCGAACGATGGTGCTTTTACTTTTTCTCTTGTTAGATGTTGTCCTGTATACATCTTTGTGTATAAATCCTTTATTATCTTCTCAGAGCTTCTCCTGTGGTCACATATTAACTCAATATGCTGCACTTAATTGCTCTTCCTTTTTATGAATCTGCCAAGATGGAGTTGTCATTATATTAATTTTATGCCATGTCATAAAGATTTTACTATGATGTGTTGTCAAATCCAACTATTGTACACATTTTACTTGATGGTGCCAGTTCCATTTATTGATGTTTGAGAATTTTCACAGGTTACTGGAGAGTTGTTTGATGATCTCACTTGTTGGGATGCTCTACGTGCTGCATTGCCTGTAGGAACAGTCAGTGGAGCTCCTAAGGTACCGGTTAACTTGTTATTAGTCCTCCTCTATCGCTTACTTCTCAATATGATTGTAATGTAGTTCGAGACATTTAAATTTTGTAAATGTCTCTACATTGATTAACAATTACTCTTTGAGCTACTAATTTGGTGGTGAAAAAGCTTCTCGTTCTACACTCTTCTTTTGTTTATTTGGTCCGTAGTATCTGTTTTCACCTATCTGTTTGTGTGCCAACTTTTTGACATTTCATTTGGAGAATAATAGTAAAGTTTCTGACGAGCATTCTCCAGATATTTTAACGTTTTGTTGCCAAATTACTCTCTTTGTATCTGTTTCCCGCGCCTTTTACCATGTTTTTCTTACTCTGTATCATCTTGCCTCAGGCTTTCCATTTTATTAACTAGTCTAACTTATTAGGTAAATTTGCGTGCTGAACCACTTTGGACCCCTTTTTTTCACTCGCTAAATCCACTGCAAAACTGAAGTTTTATCAGTCTTTGAAATGCTAATTACATCGTCTATTAATTCCACTGTCTGAATGAACTTTTTGTTATTTACACAACTGGTTTTGATGATAATCAGGTAAAAGCAATGGAACTAATTGATCAGCTGGAAGTTACAAGGCGAGGGCCTTATAGTGGTGGCTTTGGGGGAGTATCATTCTCCGGTGACATGGACATTGCTCTTGCTTTGCGGACCATTATTTTTCCAACCGGGTCTCGATACAATACAATGTACTCGTATAAGGATAGCAGTAAGCGACAGGAGTGGGTGGCCCATCTACAGGCGGGGGCTGGAATTGTGGCCGACAGCGTTCCGGATGACGAGCAGCGAGAGTGCGAGAATAAGGCCGCAGCTCTTGCTCGTGCCATAGATCTTGCAGAATCAACTTTTGTAGATCAGTAACATTTTGAGTGGTGGATTGTTTTTCTCTCACTTGGTGCTTTTTCTTCATACATTTTCATCACGACCGTGTTAGCCCATCCGAAAATGAAACCGAGTAATGATCCGGCCTTTTATCATACTCTGCCTTGCACTTTTGCATATCCTAAAGAGGTGTATTGCCAAATTCATGGACTATTAGTGTTATGCCGCATGTTGAGAAATTTTGTGCGTGAAAAACAATTTGAAGAAAAGACTCGGGACATTTGTAAAATAAAATAAAATAAGAAGATCTATTGTCTAGAAGAAAGAGTAGAGTTATGTGTAAAATGAATATTGTGGTTTGTGGACTAATTGAATCCTAATGGGAGATACCGGATATGAACAGTAATTCTTGTGAATGCTCTGTTTGTGAAGATGCTGTTTCTTTTTTAGCGAGGAAAAGTCCTCGCGAAAGTAAAACTAGGGCATATTCAAGTTGGTACAAGAGACTGGCAACATTTTCATCAGTTAGTTGCTTGCTAGCTGCTATTTGGTAGTTGCTGCTACTAACTTGGCACTTCTTTGTAAATTTTTATTCCCTTTAATTTTTAATTTCAAATTTCTGTTTTTTTTTAATATATATATATGTATGTATTGGGACTGAGAGTAGGCCAGTACTCAAGAGTTCATGCGTAACATGGTAATAGATGGATTCAGAGCTTATATTAAGCCGGCTAGAGGTAAAACTGGACTTGAGCCTGTCTAATTGGTTGGTATTTTAAAAGTGTAGGTAATGGATTCGGGTTGACATCTCGCTGGCCAGAATTGGAAATCCGGACCAATAATATAGGGCCCGGCCCAATCAAAAAGATATAAAAGCCCGGTAGAAGGAAGGACGCGCCGCCCAGTCTCTTTCTGGCAGCTTATCCTATCCTACTGAGCACTGACCCGGCCGATGCCCCCCTCCCCGGTTGAGACTTGAGAGTTGAGAGTTGAGAGTTGAGACTAGCGAGTTGAGAGAGAAGAGCCGGAGAGGCCAGGCCACTCCAGTGACTCCACCAGACAGCCGCAATACACGTCGTGGGTTTTGCGGTCGCCCTTTCTTCTCTGTCAGCTAATTCTATCCTATTCTTCCTGTGACGATTGTTGTATCCCTTCTCCTGCGAGAACCACGGCGATGGCGCTTCTAACATTGGGGCAGGGGCTCTTTCCTCTTCCTCCTACCGCTGCTGCTTCCTTCTCCGATCATCACCACGCCTCTCGCCTCTCCTTCTCCTTCTCTCGCTCCCACACCCTCTTCGCCGCTCCCCTCTCCGTCTCCCTCCGCGCCGCCCCTCGCCACCGCACCCTTCCCTCAACTTCCACCGGTACCTGCTCTGCTCTCTCTCGGTCATCTCTCGGTCATCTTACTCTTTCTCTTGCGCACAGTGTTAGTTTGCTTTCCTAATTAACCAATTGTTTGTTTTAATGTGATACTCTTCTCTTTGCCTTCCCTTTCAAGGCGGCCTCGTTTACTGCGGCAGAGGTGATAAGAAGACCGCCAAGGGAAAGCGATTCAGGCATTCCTTCGGAAACGTAAGTTGCTCTCCACTTACTCCCTTCCCTTTCCCTTCCTTCCTTACTTTTAATTAATCGGTGGTGAATGGCGATCGCCAGGCGAGACCCCGCGACAAGAAGAAGGGAAGAGGGCCCCCTCGCGCTCCGATGCCTCCTTCGGCCCCCAGGAAGGACCGTTTCGATGATGGGGAGATCGTCAAGATCGAAATCGACGAGTCCCTCTTCTCCTAGTTTCCAACCAAGTATCGATTACTCTCTCTCTCTCTCTCTCTCTCTCTCTCTCTCTCTCTCTCGGTCATGAAATCCCAGACTCTGATTGATTTGCTTAGCTCAGCTTTGGTTCTTCCTGCCTTTCCAGTCCTCTTATGTAGTAATTTACTTACCTGAGACTTCTGAGGAAAAAGAAGCACAAAACTATCTGCTTCCCTTGTGATATCTTCATTCTTGTTGGAGCTTTTGTCAATGTAAGAGTCATTAATGTTCATTTTCTGTATTTGCTTTCCGATGTGTGGAAATATTTTGCTCCAAACCAAAATGCCTTCTAATAGTTGTCAGGGTCTAGCGTGCGATGGATTTTGCTAATAGTATCTTTTCTAGTAGAAAAGTTGTTAGTGTTGCTTGTTTCTTACTCCTATGCTTGAATTGAGCTCCGCCAATCATGGTTTTCAAGTCCTTTGGTGCGTTGCATTTATGTTCTGATCGTTGATATGTAGGTTCTGTCTTCAAATATCATTCTCTAATTGCTATATTTCATAGCATCAGGAGTGCTTCCTCTGACATGCTTGAATCCTTGCTGATTCCTTAGCCGATTTACTATATATGAGAGATTGTTTTGAGCTGCAAGGCCAGTTTAGCATGCTGTGTTTTAATGGATAGGCAGTTTAACTGCAAAAGATTAAAGCCTTTTTGATGTGTGGCCGGTAGCCATAGACCTTTGAATTTTTCCTTCTTCTGCCATTTATTCCAAGCATATAACGGAGTCACAAAATTCGCGTATTGGTATGACTTTTCTGCAACAAGATCTTTAGTATAGTATGGGCTTCCTGTGAAGCACTCACTTCATTTTGAAGAAAGTGCTTCACGGAGAAATCAAACTGACGGAAGTGCGGCCTCAAGACAACTTGGCAGATATCTTCACTAAAGCTATTTCAACTGCGAAGTTTGTATAACTTAAAGAAAGACTTGGTTCCGTTTTCATAAGTTTGCACTAAGGGAGTGTTAAAAAATAATGTTATTTTTTTTTGGTTTATTTTTTTGTTATGCTGGATATTTATGGAAACCCATTTGATCAAATATTTAGATGGGCTTTGTTTGTTTGTTTGTTTTTTTTTTCGAGTCAAGTTGAGCCAAGTAGCTCATTTTAGGTTAAGTTAGTCAAGTTGGGTCACATGAGTTAATTAAGGTCATGATAATAAAATAGATTTAAGTAAAGACTCAAGTAAGAGGGAGAGAAAAAGCTGCTTCTTCTTTGTCAATTCATTGTGTGGTGTCTCTCTGAGGTGAAAAAGGATCCATCAGCTTGTTAGGTTTTGCTAGATTTGATTTCGAGGTAGATGACTTCTAATCCGCCTTTCTCCCTCTCTTGTGAATCTTTTCTTGTAAGGTGGTTTTTTGTTGAAGTTTTTATTTTGTGATGTTTTATTTCTTTTTATATGGTATTTTGATATTCTTGGTAAAGTTGATTGAATTCATGTTCGGAGTTGTTTGGGATTAATATTGTAAGCTTTCTATTTCTATGTTTTTATTTTTTACGGTGGCTGTGCTATATTGGATGTGTAGAGGACTCTGGATGTTAGGTTTTTCCACAGTGGAGAAGAGAATGTGGCAGATTTTGAGCCGTCTTGTGCTTTTATCTTCATTTTTTCTGTCTCTGAGGTGCATCACGGCCCCTATGATTTTCTTTTCTTTCACGGTACTCCTTGCTTCCCCTTAATACAAACTGATTTTTATAGGGCATGTGCCCCCGATACTAGATTTCCGACTAAGGAAAAAAGAAAAAAAAAAAAAAAAGGGAACAGCAAGAAGGAGAACCGACCTGTCATC